>NC_041231.1:105615337-105643182 GCF_002837175.3 Physeter macrocephalus | reverse complement strand
CACATATGGTCACCTTATCTTTGATAAAGGAGGCAAGAATATACAGTGGAGAAAAGACAGCCTCTTCAATAAGTGATGCTGGGAAAACTGGACAGGTACATGTAAAAGAATGAAATTAGAACACCCTAACACCATACACAAAAATAAACTCAAAATGGATTAAAGACCTAAATGTAAGTCCAGGCACTGTAAAACTCTTAGAGGAAAACATAGGCAGAACACTCTGTGACATAAATCTCCACAAGATCCTTTTCAACTCACCTCCTAGAGAAATGGAAATGAAAACAAAAAGAAACAAATGGGACTTAATGAAACTTAAAAGCTTTCACACAGCAAAGGAAACCATAAACCAGACGAAAAGACAAACCTCAGAATGGGAGAAAATATTTGCAAACGAAGCAACTGACAGAGGATTAATCTGCAAAATATTATCCCTGCTCTAACGGGGAAAAACGAAGGCTGCAAGAGGCAAAGTAACTTGCTGGAGGGAGGTTACCAGGCAGTGCGCGCAGCTGCAGCGGGTGACCCGGGGTCTGCCCCCTGCTGCACCCGGCGCGTTCCCTGCCAGCACCGCCTCCCTGCTCAGCGCCCCGAGGGTCAGGAGCTGCTTCCCCTTCATGGGGAGGAGCACTGGGAATCCCAGGGCCCTGGCTTGCTGACTTTCTAATTAGCCTGAGAGAAGGCACCACTTTAAGTCCATTATCCCTCCAGCTTCTGGGCTGCAAAAGACAGGCCAAGTTTTCACGCTGAGCGGGTGAAGCCTCAGGACCCCTATTCAGGCTCCCCCAGCCCTGTGATCTAACCTGTATTGTTATTCATTTTCATTCAGACGCGCGCAGGGCAGCCCTGATCGCAGACACGGGGAGCCCAGGAGGATGAAAGGAGTGGCGTGTGGGCGTGTGCCGTGGGGAGAGGCCGACAGGGATGCAGGGCAAGAGTCAGGCTCAGATTCCAGCCCATTCTCTACTGCACTATTAAGAGCTGTCCTGTACTGCAGGCTTACGTGTCAGTGCTGAGCTCAACTATTCCCATGCTCTGCCTCATTCAATCCACTAGTCACCAGAGTCTAGTGTGAAATAAAGGAGCGGCTCTTCCACAAACATCCTACCTTACCTGTGCCTGGACAAGCATTTCTCAGCCTCTCTGCAGAGCCCTGGGGTCAGGCTGTCAGGTGCCTGCCCGGCCCCAAGTAAAGGAAGAAGAAAAGACACATCACTGAAGGTGAAGCGCTGTCCAGGGAGTGCAAGCCCCAACAAAGGAATTCTCTCTCCCTCTTTCTAAAAATATACACATATACCACCGCCCTCACCTTCCCCCGCCACCAGCTCTTACAGCCCCTTAGCTGTTTCCACATCATCTCCATGATTCCACCAGGCCCTGGAGAAGGTGCAGATTTCACCCTATATCTACACGTGCACACGAGTCTCTCACACACACACACACACACACACACACACACACACACACACTCATTCTTTTTAGCTCTCAGAATTGCAGAACAGGAGCACTAGAGGGATCTTCAGAGTCTCTAATGGGAGCAACAACAAAAACATCCTTCCTACAGGTAAGTGTTTCTCCTGGACATTAATCCATTCACAAAAATAAAACTGGGAGTTTGAGCTGGCCTGTCCTTTCTAAGATTGTGTCTCCCCCTACCCTGTGATCTCTGTCTCCCCACGACTCTCTGAAGGCAGGACAATGGCTTATGCTTCTTGGTAAAGTGTTATCATCGACTTTTCACATTCGTCAATCTAATACTAGATTGCTAGCCCGCCCCAGGAGGCTCACTGACGAGCTGGAGACGGCGTGGGGGACGAAGTCACACCAGCTACCACCTTTCCTCTCACTGCCTTCGGATTCACGATTGGTTTTTATTTCTTCCAGTTTTATAGAGGTATAAATGACGAAGAAAATTGTAAAGTATACAGCATAATAGATATATGTACACACTGTGAAATGATTACCACAATTAAGTTGATTAACACATCTATCAGCTCACACAGTTACCATGGTGTGTGTGTGTGTGTGTGTGTGTGGTGACAATGCTTAAGATCTATTCTCTTAGCGTATTTCAAATATACAATACAGTGTTGTTAACTATAGTCACCATGCCGTACATTAGATCCCCAGAACTTATTCGTTTTATAACTGAAAGTTTGTACACTTTGACCAACATCTCCCCATTTCCACCTGCCAACCCCTGTCAATCAACATTCTACTCTGTATTTCTACAACTTCAACTTTTTTTAAGATTCCACATATGAGTGAGATCATACAGTATTTGTCTTTCTGTTTCTGGCTTATTTCACTGAACATGTCCCCCAGTTCATCCATGTTGTCACAAATGGCAAGGTTTCCTTCTTTTTATGGCTGAATAATATTCTATGGTGTGTGTGTGTATGTATAAATGTGATATATATAAATATATATCACATTTCCTTTATTCATTAATCTGTCAAAAGACACTTAGGTTGTTTCCATATCTCGGCTATTGTGAATAATGCCGCAATGAATATGAGAGTGCTTCGAGATGGCGATTTCCTTTCCTTTGGATGTATATCCAGAAGTAGACTTGCTGGATCATATGGTAATTCTCTTTTGTATTTTTTCAGGAACCTCCACATTGTTTTCCATAATCTCTGTACCAACTTACATTCCCCCCAACAGTGCACAAGGGTTCCCTCTTCTCTGTATCCTTGCAAAAATTTGTTATCTCTTGTCAGTTTTTTGGTCTTTTTATTATTATTATTATTTTTAAATAGATCTTTATTGGAGTATAATTGCTTCACAATACTGTTAGTTTCTGTTGCACAGCAAAGTGAATCAGCCATATGCATACACGTCCCCATATCCCCTCCCCCGTGAGCCTCCTTCCCATCCTCCCTATCCCACCCCTCTAGGTGGTCACAAAGCACTGAGCTGATCTCCCTGTACTATCCTGCTGCTTCCCACCAGTCAACTATTTTACATTCGGTAGTGTATAAATGTCGATGCTACTCTCACTTCGCCCCAGCTTCCCCCTCCCACCCCATGTCCCCAATTCCATTCTCTACGTCTACCTCTTTATTCCTGCCCTGCAACTAGGTTCATCAGTACCATTTTTCTTTTTTTAGGTTCCACATATCTCTCTTTTGATAATAACCATCCTAACAAGTGTGAGGTGATATCTCGTTGTGGTTTTGATTTGCATTTTCCTGATGCTTAGTGATGCTGAGCATGTTTCCATGTACTTGTTGGTCATCTATATGCCTTCTTTGAAAAATGTCTATTCAGGTCCTCTGCCCATTTTTTCATCAGATTATTTGTGGTGTTCTTGCTACTGAGTTCTATGGGTTCCTTATATATTTTGGATATCAACCTCACATCAGATATATGATTTGCAAATGTTTTCTCCCATTCTATAGGTTGCCTTTTCATTTTGTTGATAATTTCCTTTGCCGTGCAGAAACTTTTTAGTTTTATGTAGTCCCACTTGTTTATTTTTCTTTTCTTCCCTGTGCTTTTGATGTCATATCCAAAAAAATCATTTCCAAGACCTTATGTCAAGGAACTTTTTCTTTTTTTTTTTTTTTTTTTTTTGGTATGCGGGCCTCTCACTGTCGTGGCCTCTCCCGTTGCGGAGCACAGGCTCCGGACGCGCAGGCTCATCGGCCATGGCTCAAGGGCCCAGCCGCTCCGCAGCATGTGGGATCTTCCCGGACCTGGGCACGAACCTGTGTGCCCTGCATCGGCAGGCGGACTCCCAACCACTGCGCCACCAGGGAAGCCCAAGGAACTTTTTCTTTATATTTTCTTCTAAGAGCTTTACAGTTTCCGGTCTTACATTTAAGGCTTTAATCCATTTTCCATTAATTTTTGTGAATGGTTTAAGGTAAGGATAGTTTCATTATTTTACATAAGGATATCTAATTTCCCCAACACCATTTACTGAACAGACTGTCCTTGCCCCACTGTATGTTCGTGGCACGCTTGTCAAAGTTTAGTTGACATGGGTTTATTTCTGGGCTCTCTATTCTGTTCCATCCACCTAGGTGTGAGTTTTTATGCCAGTACCATACTGTTTTGATTACTGTGGTTTTGAAATGTAGTTTAAAACCAGGAATTGTGATGCCTCCAGCATCATTCTTCTTTCTCAAGACTGCTTTGGCCATTTGGAGTCTTTTGTGGTCCCACACGAATTTCAGAATTTTTTTCAATTTCTATGAAAAATGGCACTGGAATTTTGATATGAATCTATAGATCGCTTGGATAGTATGGACAGATTAACAACATTAGTCCTTTCAATCCATGAAAATGGAATATGTTTCCATTTGTTTGTGTCTTCTTCAATTTATTTCATCAAAGTCTTATAGTTTTCTGTGTACAGGCCTCTAGCCCCCATGGTTAAATTTATTCCTAAGTATTTTAAGTGGGAATGTTTTCTTAATTTCTTTTTCAGACATTTTGTTGCCGGTATATAGAAATGAAAGTGATTTTTGTATGTTGATTGTGTATCCTCCAATTCTCCTGAATTTGTTGATTAGTTCTAACAGTTTTCAGTGGAGTCTTGGCCGGGTGCTAAGAGCCTCCCAGTTTTCTCTAGAGCAGTGCCCTGAAGCACTCAAGTCTGTGAGCCTTCTCCCAATCACACAGCCATCTGCAAAGTCTTGTGCTCACCATCCATGGGAGCATGTGCCAGGAGCTGGCCATGCAGGGAGCGGAGGTTGAAGTGCACAGGACGTTAGAGGCGCGCATGGGCCAGTTAGGTGGACCACAAGAGAGGTGCCCCTCACTGGCTTGTGGGGGAGCTTCCTGATGGAGCTCACAAAGCATTTAATAGGATGAACTGCAAGGCAGTTAGCAGCGCCCTTTTGAGAGTTCTGAGTCCTATAGCTGCTGTGCTCCCAGCCCCTCCCAACTCCTCAACTGTGCAAATCACCGCAGTATTCTGGGTGGGGTGAGAAGGAAGTGGGCCCCTTGAGCAGCATCCTGCACAGCTCGGGAAGCTGGGTGCTCACTCACACACTGTCACTTTTCCCTGGGAGAGAAATGCAGCCCAAGGGGGCCTCTCGTGGCACTAAGCTGTGCCACCTTGGGGGAGAAGTGATGCAGGTGAAGGAGAAGAAACCATTCTTCTTACACTTTTCAATGCATCTAGTCTCAGATTTTTCTGTTGGACCTTCTCCGCTGGACTCCTGCACTCCCACAAAGGTACTTTTGTCCATGCGTGATTGTCAAATCAACATTCTGTGAGGGGATGACAGTAGAAATTTCCTATTCTGCCATCTTTCTGACATCACATGCCTCAGGATTCATTTCAGATTTCATGATTCTCTAGTACCTTGTAAGGCTTCTCAGAGATGGCTTCTGCATATCTTTAGGTGGGGAGATTGTATCAAAACATGATCGGTTCTAGGAAACCCTAAATCCTGCCTTACTGTCCAGGATATAAAGACCTTCTATTTGTTTCGTCGACTTGGGGAATCTTTACTGTCAGTCCAAGGCATCTTTGGTAATTAACGTTATCAACTAATCTTGAACTTTCTCTCACTCTCATCTTTCTTACATCTGGACTCTCATTCCTGCTTCTTTTCTCTCTCTCAGGATAATGTAGTACTTAGGGCTGTTGGGTTAGCTTGCCTGGACTCCAACCCTTTGCTGCCTCCTAGCTTTGTGACCTTATTTGCTCTGAGTATCAGTCTCCTTTCTGTTAGCTGGAAAGATGTTAATATCTGGCCAAGTGGGTTAAAGAATAAGTGAGATAATGCTTGCAAAATTCTTAGCAGAGACTGCCACATACTAAGGGCTCTGCGTTGATTATTTATTGGTCCTTCTCATGTAGAGTTATAGGCATTCATCATTCACAGTGGTCCCCCCTACTGCAGGCTCTTGCGGCTTTTAGCTACAACCTGCAACAAAGATAAGTATTGTAGCGGAGCCTATTCAACACGCAAGTTTAACTTCCTGGAACCACTTAAAACCAAAAATGATGAGCTTCCTTACAGAACCCAGGATTGGTCCAATCCTAAAATGAAGCATAGATGGCTCTGTCTCTGGGAATTGCAGAGGTGAATGGACAGAGCTAAAAGCCAAATTGTTTCTTCATCTAATTTTACATTAACCTTTGATTCTGACTCACGGCCTCTTTCTTTTTTCTTCATCCTAAATATGCACCTTCACCAAATCCTGTCTTCTCTTGCTCCACGCAGCTTCCCTCTGGGGCCAGTGCACACCCAGGGCTCACTTCCAGGCTCTTGTCTCCTGAATCTGTTGCTCTAGTTCCAACTTCTTTCCAGGCTTCCAGTTCCAAATTTCCAGCTGTGGGATGTTTCCACTTAGATGTCCCCCCAGCATCTCAAACCCAGCAAGTGGAAAACAGCTCGTTATCTGCCCACACACACCAGCTCCTTTTTCCACTCATGGCACCCCCTTACTCCTTGTCACTGGTCTTACAAACCTCAGCCATCTCTCTCCACCTGCACCCCTCAGCCCATCCGTAGCTAATATTATACCTGTTTTTCTTTCCTTGAGCATTAGTTGCTCCTCACTTCCCCTGTGCTCTACCAGCCATGTCTGTCTGGCCCTCCTCACCTCCTGCCCAGACCTCCTGTACCAGCCCCCCCAACCCATTCCCTTGGCTTCAGCCAACCATTTGTCCAAGCCAGACTATGTGCTGCCACCGGACTGCCCTTTGGCCCAGGCACACCTCTGTTCCAAATCACTCGTCGTCCGCATGGCCTGTGACTGTCTCTGGCTCTAGCATGCAGGAACTGCCTCACTTCCACCTCTGCTTAACTCTCTCCCTTTATTTCCCACAGGCTCAGCCAAACAAGTACCACCGCGATCTCCAAGCATGCTTTGTCCTTGTTGCCTTGTGCCTTTGCAACCTCCTCTCTCAAATCCAACCTTGTCCACAGCCCCTCTTCATTCTTCAAAGCTCAGCTCGGCGTCCTTCCCTCTCATGAAGTCTCACCCCATTTCCCAAGCAGAAATAACCTCTTAGAAAGTCTCACTCCTCTGAATCCCCAAAGCTCTTTGAGCTCCGTTTGGATGCTTTCAAGAATTTAATTCAACAAACACATACTGAACACAAATGAAATGAGAGAGTGTTGACCCTGGGTGACAAGGGAAGGGAGTAGAGGAGGGCAGGTCCTCTTCTCTCAGTACCTCAGTTATCAGACCCACAGGCCAACAGCTCCGAGACGTAGCAAAGCTATGATGGAGTTGGGAAGAATGTGCCCTTAGAGTTAGGAATTACTCAGCTTTCCTTTCTCCCCCACACGCCCAGGGCTGGGTCCCTCCTTCCTAAAGCAGGGTTTTCAAGCTCCACTGCAAGCCCAGGCTTCTGTGGGATCCTGCCAAGGTTCCACGGGGTCACTTTGGAAGTAGAGGTAGGCTTTGAATATTTTCTGAGATTACATCCCTTTACTATGCTTTATATATTGTCAGAATACTTCTGAAAGCAATTCCTTTTTCTGCCTTTATCCAGATTATACCTATAAATATCCAGAAAATGCTCATTTTCTCCCAGATACAAAGACTGGGCCAGAGAAGGAACTCAACTGAACTGTCACCAAAAAGAGTAAAATGCATTTCATTTGTCATATTGTGGGTTATGTAATAATGTAAAATGAAAAAGAAAATATTATAACTCCTCAGAACCTCTATTCTCAACCTGAATGTATCAGTATTTCCTTTTAATCATGTTTTCTCAGATATCCCCTCAC
Source organism: Physeter macrocephalus (assembly GCF_002837175.3). NCBI lineage: Eukaryota > Metazoa > Chordata > Mammalia > Artiodactyla > Physeteridae > Physeter > Physeter macrocephalus. The sequence continues at coordinate 105,635,476 of NC_041231.1, read as the reverse complement.
CTCCTCCACCACAGCTCCACCTGACCGGGTTCCTGGATTAACCACGGCCTCCTGTCTCCTCATAAGACATGCCACAATCAAGAAGCCAGGCATCCGGTCCAGTGGTTAAGACTTCACCTTCCAATGCAGGGGGTGCAGGTTCGATCCCTGGTCGGGGAGCTAAGATCCCACATGCCTCACGGCCAAAAAATCAAAACATAAAACAGAAGCAATAGTGTAACAAATACAATAAAGACTTTAAAAACGGTCCACATTAAAAAATATATATATATAAAATATAAACATAGTGTAAAAATCAAAACATAAAACAGAAGCAATAGTGTAACAAATTCAATAAAGACTTTAAAAACGGTCCACATTAAAAAATATATATATATAAAATATAAACATAGTGTCACAAAATATTAAAAAAAAAAAAAAAAAAAAGAAGCCAGGCATCAAGGAAGCTACTTGCTGGCACACCCACATACTCCTTTATTCATTCTTAGTGTGAATTATTGCTTTGAAATTTACATACCTTTACATAAATAAAACATACACATGGAGTTTAATGAATAATCAGAGAGTACACTCTTGTGTAACCCTCCTTGGGGCCTCACTGCCAATACCTGGAAGCCCCCCTTATGCCCCTCCCAATTGAAAACACACCCAACGCCCCTGTATTAGTCTGCCTGGGCTGCTAAAATACCACAGACTGGGTGGCTTAAACAACAGACATTTATTTCTCACAGTTCTGGAGGCTGGGAGGCCAAGATCAGGGTGTCAGCAGGGTCTGGTTCAGGTGAGAATCCATTCCTGGCTTGCAGACGGCTGCCTTCTCGCTGTGTCCTCACATGGCAGAGAGAGGAAGAAGAAGCAAGCTCTCTGGTCTCTTCTTATAAGCCCATCATGAGGGCTCCACATGGCCTCATGACCTCGTCTAAACATAGTCAACTCCCACAGGCCCCATCCCCCAATACCATCACATGGGAGGTTCGAACTGCAACATGAGTTTAGGGTGGGGGACACAAACATTCAGCCCATGACACCCGCAGAGGTAACCATCTATGCATACGTCGCCAAATGATAGACCAGAGCTTAGTTTTACCTGCTTTTCAACCTGAAATGTGATCGCAAGGTATCCTTTGTCTTGCTTCTATGGCTCGATATTATGCCCCGAAGATTTACTCCTGTTGTTTTGTGTAAAGTTCGTCCATTTTCATTGTTACATACTATTTCATTGTTCGACCGTATTAGAATTTATGTACCTATCCTACAGGTGTAGAGCGGTTTGGGTTGAGCCGAGTGAGCCAGGCTGCCACGAGCACTCCCGCCGTATGTACACTCTGCTGCACCTCTGCCTGGGTTTCTTCAGGGATCGACCTGAGAGTGGAAGTGCGGGACCACAGGGTGTGTGTGTCTTCAATCTCCAGAGACAACACAAGCTGCTTCCCAAAGAGGTTATTAGCAGGTTACAACTTTCCCCAGAGTTTCTGCTGCCCCAAATACTTGCCGACAATTAGTATTTCCAGCATTCTTAGTTTCTGCCTGTCTCATATGTAGTGTTACCTCGTTGGGGTTTCAGTTTGCATTTCCCTGATTAATAATGAAGTTGAACCTCTTTTCTGAGTAGCGTCCATTTGGATTTCCTCTTTGGTTTCATGACTGTCCAAGTGTTAAGCTCATTTTCCTACTGGGTTATTTCTTTTTATGGATTTGGTTAAGTTCTTTATGTGGTTGACATCCTACTCCTTTGTCAGTTTTTGTGTCACAAGTATCTTTTTCCGCATTACAGCTTATCTTTTCACTTGTCTTACGATGAAGTGCGCACTTCTGCTTTCTCCCATTGGGCTCTATGCTTGCAAACTAGGAATGGTGCGTGTTCCTAAGGCTGTGCAGCCTGGTTGTTCCAGAACACAATGCACTGAATGCCTTGGGAAAGCTTCATAAAGACTAGCTATTTAAATATGTTTATATGGACAGAGAGTTATACAGACATAGAGATGCGGAATTAGGTGAGGTGATGCAATTATAAAAGCACTGGCGATGGAAAAGAGTCATGAGAATCTAGGAGAACTCTGCCTTCAATTTTATTCACAAGTGTCTCTAAGATCTCATTCCACCGCAAACACCCTGAAACGAGAATCTGTAAATGATATACACCTTGGGTGTGGTTTGTGCAAGGGAGACCATGCTGAACTCCACTCAGCAAACCTACACCCAAAGAAAAAGACCCGAAAACTGATGATTAAATGTACATTTAGAAATTCTGAGTTAAATTACAATATAGTATAGGAGCATCATTTTTAGTAATTCCCCACTTTAACTGATTTTTTAAGTTAATTATTCAGTGACTGGTTTCATTCTTCATATCAGCAAGAGGGCCACAAACCAGCAAGAATTATGCTTTATTACCATTATTTTGTATACCAAATTAAAACCATTAACATGCATAAATATGCCAGTATTTGCTTTTTTATTCTGATGAAATATACATAAAATTAACCATTTTACGTGTCCAGTTCAGGGGCGTAAAGTGCACTCACGGTGTTGTACAGCCCCCACCTACATCCTCTCCAGAATCTTCCATCTTCCCAAGCTGAAACTCTGCACCCATTAAACACTAACTCCCCATTTTCTTCTCAGATCCTAGTAACCAGCATTCGTCTGTCTGTCTCTATGAATTTGCCTAAGTATCTCATATAGGTACACATACAGTATTTGTCCCTTTGTGTCTGGCTTACTTCACTGAGCGTAATGTCCTCAAGATTGTAGAACGTGTCAGAATCCCTTCCTTCTTCATACTGAATAACATCCCATTGTGTGTATATATCACTTTTTGTTTCCATTCATCCTTCAGTGGACATTTGGGTTGTTTCCACCTTTCGGCTGCTGTGAATAATACTGCTATGGACATTGGTGTGCAACTGTATGAATCTCTGCTTACAATTCTTAAGGGTGTATACCCAGAAGTGGAATTTCTGGATCATATGATAATTCTATGTTTAATTTTTTGAGGCATGCCATGCTTCAGTATTGGTTTTAATGTGGAAGATTTTATAATTTCAGAAAAATTTTAAACTCCCAATCCATGGGCTCCAGTCATATATGCCATATTGTTTCTTGGGTTCCTTAGAAACTAGTCTTGGATCATAGGGCAACCTGATGCTGAGCTGGAAGGGACCCTGGAGGTCATCTAGGCCACTCTCCTCGCCTTACAGAAATGCACAGGACAGCCGGAGAGGTGATGTGACTTGCCTACAGGCACAGTCTCTTGGGAGGATAGTCAGGGCAGAGCCTGGACCACAGAAGGTGGTCCTGAAGAAGCAGGTGCCCCAATCTCTCTAATCACAAGGGACACATGACCCCCAAAGAAGAAGTGCTCTGCACTGAGCCTGCCTCGCCCAGCCTGGTTGCAAGGCTAAGGTCCTACCCCCCTGCGCAAGTGAGCTTCCCCAAGGGCTGGGTGCTGAGCCTGGCGGATGCTCTACTGGCCCCATCAAGCACCACACCCAGGGCCACCCTAGAAGCCTGGTGCCAGTCAGCCAGTCCGCGCCAAGGAGGCCAGGCCCAGCTCAAACCTGTTTCCTTGTTTTCCTTTTGGGTGTCTCCTGCCCTGCCTGCTGGTCTGTATTATTCTTGTCAGTGGCCCACCCTCCTGCTGAGTCTGAAATACGCACACGGGAGCTGGTGGACGGTTTGCTCCTTCTTCATCACCTATCCCAGTGGCGGCTGAGCTGGCTCCTGGCACAATGTGGGGTAAGGGAAGTTGGCCAGCGTTTCCCAATTAATTTTCTCTCCTCCCCACTCAGGCTGTCTTCTCCAGATTCCCATGACGCTGGGCTCGCCCTCAAGACATCAGGAGCTTCCACTGCAGCACCTTTTTCCTCCAAACTCTGCCCCTCGCTGTCAGCGAGCTGCAGTGCACAAAGCAGACCCACACATTTCTTTCCGATAACAGCAATGAAACTGTCTTACGCGTTGTCAAATGGGCTTTGCTGGAGAAAAATCCATTCCTTGTCTGTCATCTCCAATGGTCCCAACCACAGCCCTGCAGAAATATGAGGGGAAAGGTGAAAATCTTCGTTTCTTCGATGAGAACACTGATCCTCAGGAAGGTGAGTGATTTGCCCAAGAGCACACAAGTGCGAGTCCAGACCTCAGAGCACATTCCTGCTTTACTCGGGGCTCCGGAAGGGGCAACACCAGACGAGAGATGAATGGATGAGTCCTCGTAGGGTGCAAACCTTCCAACCCAGGGCTCTTGTAGATGCAATGATTTGGCAAAGGAGTGGCTCTCAAAGGTGGGAGTGTCGGGGACCTGGGAAGACTAGAGGGACCCAGTGGGGGGCCTTTCTATATGGCCATTTAAATCCCATGGTGATGGCACCCGCCTAGGACTCAGAAGGTCAGAACCCTGCCACGGGGCAATAGCAACAGCATCTTGGGATCGTACCTGGGCCCCGAGCACGGTGGACGCAGACCCCTGGAACACCTAGATGAGGGGCCCAGGTTGAGGAAGACACAAGACTGCAGGTGCAGAGCTAACACTCCTGGGCTGAGCATGTTCCTGCAGGCTGCAGGGCTGTGCACCTGCCTGCTTGGAGACAGTCCCCCCAACTCCAGCCCCCAGCCCTCCCTATGAACGTGCAAAGCAGTCGAGGACAGAACTGGCCGCGAGAAAGTGTAAAGGGAGCACAAGTCACAGCTCCTCTCCGAAATCCTCTCCCTGATGCAGCAGAATCCAGAGATGCAGGCGAGGCATCCAGGTGAGCCTGGGTGCAGGGCTTGGGACAGCTGCCCATCTCAGCAGCAGGGCCCTATTCCTCAGAAAGGCACCTCGATGCTCTGGGGAAGTAAGTGCATGGCTTCGGCTTAAACCACGGCTTTGAGTCTCCCTAGCTGAATGGACTGGAATGAGGATAACACTCCCGGAGAATGTCGTGAGGGTGGACGGAAACAGTGGGTCCCAGAGTGAGGTGTGCTGGGGAAGCTTCTTTAAGAAAACCGTTAAGACGGCTGGCCTGAGTTAAAACAAAGTCTCCCTGGGAGGGATAACTGGCTACAGGTGAATAGGGACTCCAATTTTCCGATTAACCTCCAGGCAACACCCAGGTGACACTTGCACCTGGGGTGCCTTAAAATACTGATGCCAGGCCCTCCCTCATAGACCCTGATGTAGTCATCTGGGTGGGGGTCCCCCCATCAGGACGGAGAAAAGCCTCCCCAGATGGTTCTAACTTCCAGCCAACAGTGAGAACCACTGCCCTGTGGGAACGGCCTACAGGATGGAACATTCTGAAGGACAGGAAGGTGGGAAGCACAGGCTGGGGTGCGGGGAGCACACAAGGGAGGGCTTGGCAGAGAGGAGATAGGTGGGGGGGGGGGCACCTTGAGGGGAAGGAGGTGGCAACCAGGCCCACTCCCCTGCGGCCTTGCTGGGACCTCCAATGCCTTTCCAGGCACTTAATGATGGGGAGGTGGGGACACTGGCATTTGAGTGTCCATGAAAAAAATACATATATATTAATTTTCTTCTTATACACAGGAGAATGCCATCAATTTATGCCCATTTGGATGCTGGCACATTAACGAATGAAAGAATAGTTCTATGTCTCATACTCATACAGCACTTTTACATATGAAGAACTTTTACATCGGTTATCTCAATCAAATCTACTAGTTGCCCTGGGAGAGAGAAAGGACACACACCAGTATCCCCATTTTTCACAGATGTGGAAACAGGCTCAGAATCAGATGACGTGCTTAGTTCCTTAAATGTTCAGGGGCAGAGCCCAGCTGGAATTCAGCCTCTCGATGCTCTTGTGCTTTCACCGAGGCCAAAGTGCTCCAGGGGTTACGTGTCTCAGTGATCTCTCCCAAGACTGGACCACAATGTGACCAAGCTCATTCATGCAGCTCAGAGATTTAGCCTCGTTTGACCAGGACTTTGCAGTTTTCACAGGGAATATAGTTGAGTATGTTCAATTATTTGATACATTTGTACACACACCAAGAGGAATGTGTCTAGTAAGTGTCTAGTAAGTTATTCAGATACTTCTAACTAAATTATCCCAACACCTAGACAATGCTTTCCTTGGTAATGTGATCTATTTATAATCAATACAGTGACAATAATTGAAGATTCTTGTATAACTTATTGTACCTATGTCTATTTCATTTTTACATTTTGTCCCAATTGAGTATTTCACTTATAAAGTATTTTATAATATTTGTGTTGGCTTATGTATTAATTCTTTATTTGTAAAACTGGAAAGATTCTGCTAGTGTTTTGTCTCTCAGCTAAACCCTTCTATGGAAGCTGGGTTGTTTCGGTCATGGGGGCCATGAGTGGGGACAGAGGCTCTTAACTTTTTTGGGTCAGGGTGGCTTTTGGCTGAATGGCGAAGCCTACAGTCGCCTCAGAATAGTATTTTTAAGTGTATAAAAGAAAATATAAAGGATTACAAAGGAAACTGATGAGGATGAAATACAGTTATCAAAATATTAAAACAGATCTGCGTTATGTGTTTGCTTGTTAACCCATTAAATAAGATCTAGTGCCAAGTCTCACGCCCACTGTGATTTTGAGATGGTGATGATTTATACACGATGTCCCAAGAGACCTGCAGTATCTGTAGTATGAGGTGGAAAAATCTGACAAAGTCACAGTACTAGTGATATTACTTTGGTTTGTTGCCTACACTGAAAAATGAAGGAAATGCTAAATTTCAATTAGAAATAGTACAAATAAAGATACGATTTTTTTCTCATCCAAGGGCACAAACCCCTTGATGTCACGTTAAGAACGCTTGACCTAAGCATTGGACCACGTACCTGGTGAGTGAATCCTAATTACAAGTTCCTGGGACAGCATTTCCCAAAATGTGTTTGCTGGACCACCAGTTTTAGGAAATTTTAATGGCTGTCTGTTGTGGGTTGAATTGCGTCCCCCGAAAGGTATGTTGACATCTGTACCCCTGGTACCTGTGACTGTGACCTTCTTTGGAAAAGGGGCCTTTGCAGATGGGATCAGGTTAAGATGAGGTCGTATTCAATTAGGGAGGTCCTAATGCAGTGTGACTGGCGTCTGTGCAGCCTTCCTGGGAGAGGAGAGATGCAGAGACACACAGGGGGATCGCACGTGTGACAGAGCAGAGACTGGAGCGATGCATCTACAAGCTGTGGAACACCAAGGGCTGCGGGCAACACCAGGAGCTGAAGAAAAGGCATGGAACAGACTCACCCCTCAGGGAGTACACAGCCCTGCCAATACCTCGATTTTGAACTTCCGGCCTCTAAAGCCATGAAAAAAAAATAATTTCTGTTGTTTAAGCCACCCAATTTGTGGCATTTTGATACAGCAGCCCTGGAAGTTTGATACACTGTCCTTAGAAAAAACCATTTGAGATCGAAAAGTCTGGGAATCCATGAGCATTAAGTTTCCCTTTTGGAGGTACACAATGCACCCTAGAATATCAGATTCTGAGGAAGATGCTCAGCAAAGTACTGGTTTAACCGAGAATGCCCTCTGAGTTCAGTTAGCCAAAATCATTTATTTGTGGCACAGCTAAATGATGATGTTTAGTGGAATACCAGATGTCCCAGGAGCATAAAAAAACAATGATCAAATTTATAAAGGACCAAAAACCATATAGAGAAGTGTAGAGAAATGTGCACTGACCATAAGTAGAATCCCAGAAGCATAGAACAGACAGATGCCTTACAGGTCAGTTCACTATGGCCACTCAGTTTTGCAAATAAGGAACCTGAGGCTTAGCTAAAAACGTGTTTGCCAAAATGCAGATGACACAGCCCTAGTGTGCATAATTGGAAGACAGATTTATCATTAAACTCTGAATTCTTTCAGTTGGGAGTCATGGGAATTTCTTTCTGAATAATCCCATCCTACATAAAAAGCTGGGTTCTACCTTCCTAACAAGTTAACTGAATTTTTACTCATGGAGGTGCCATTTTAAACTCCGCACAGGGCCCACTAGGGTAGGTAACTGAGACCACCGATGCTCCAGCTACGGGACCCCCTCACCAGTGTCCCAACAGGAGGCCTGCAGCAGCCTCCTGGCAGGTAAGCCCTTGGCTTGAGCACAGGGAGAGCGGTCGAGAGCCCAGCGCCTGTGTGAGTTCATCTAGGAAGTCGTGGGGCTCTGGGTGCTTTGGGATGCGACTGGGCGGGCACAGTGTTAAAGGTCAGAGCCTGGAACCAGGACCCTTGCCCCGAGCAGTGACTGGTCCAGGGAGCACGCTTAGGAGGAAGGAGGGAAGCAGGGGACAGAGGGGACAGTCGGCCCTGAGATGCTTCCACGCCAGGATCCCTCGTGTTAAACCTCTGCTCGTGCATTTGCCCAACTCTAGTTTTTATGCCACCAAGTCATGCTGCGTTCAAGCTGTCCAGGCTGGGGAAAGATGATCAAACATCCAGAAATTTTGCAAGCCGGTTGTTAAACTATTGGTGGTTTGAAACTGGTCATAGTGGGAGTATTTTGACACCACGGCAATCAGCAGATGTTACAAATCAGAGTCGTTGTGCATTTTCCCTGGAGGGCTGACCTCCTGCACGCCTCTATCCCTTGGCTTATGGAAGTCTTTGCTTCCCTCCAGCAGGCTCTGCAACGTTGGAACTGGGCTTGTGGACGCTGCCCGGGCCCTGTCTTTCTAACTCTAGCTCGCTGGGTCTGTAATTTTGCCGTGGGAATCAGGGTTCTTCAGCCTGGGCTCTGACCATGTGGAGTACCAAGAGAAATAAAGCCTTTATTGCCAGAAAAGGGACCCTGAGACATCTGGGGTGCAGCACCTTCAAAACGCCCCGCCTCCAGGGCAGCAGCACCAGAAGCTTTTCAGCTTAATCACTCTGTGACCAATCTCAAGCGGTTCACAAAAGCACCTCATGACCAGAAAAGAAAATGCAGACAGCACCGTCCTCCTCTGTCTGTGTTCCTGCCGTGCGGCCGTGGCCCTTCTGTCAGCTGCCCCCACTTGGAGCCCTTCCAGCCCTGGTGGGAGTGTCCTGATTTCGCTCCAGATGGTGGGAAGCCTGGCCAGCGGTGCGAGGTTCCAGCTTCCGCCAAGCAGTAAGAATGAATGACTCTAATGTGCGTCTCTTTAGCCACTTGACTCACTGCCCCTTCCTTCATTCTTGACATTCGGCCAAGATACCCTCCTGCTTTTCTAATCATCCCTCTGCAACAGCCTTGGAAATCAGCTGTCTCCCACTCACCAGAACACATACATCAAATATGCCAGATGAATGGAAAAGAGTACCAATTTAGTTCCCTTTTCAGGTAAAATGTGCAGGAACAAGGAGCCAGTTAGACCTGTTGAAACCTCCTGCGGGCTGGTCATTCGTGAGTCATATTTACATGACCCTGAATTGCCTGGTTTGGGTTTAATTGCACAGTTTGGCCTGCTGCCTCTATGGCTGGCTCCATTTGGTCATGGAGGCCACGAAAATAATGCTCTGCTGCCACTGCAGATCAGATCAAGGGGCAGCAAAATGGAGAGGAAAGCAACGGGCCAAATTAACCAACAAAATGACCAATTCGATGCTGCATGGGAAATGCAACCTATGCAAATCTGGGGAGACCGATTCATTTGAAACATGAAATTGTTGATACTTGACTACTTTAACCTGTTTAAAAATGGAAGTTTTGCACAGTTCAACCTCATAGTTACATCCCCTTGATTTTTAAGTCATCGCTAATTGGACACCTCCGGGTTGCTCGGGCTGGACGTGGGAGAAGCCCTGCCAGTCAGGAGGAGAAACAGTCTATCTCTTGCTCTGGTTCTGACACGTTCTTCTTCTCAAGTACAGTTTAGAGGGAAAAGCTCTGGTTTAAGAGTCGGGAGGCCTATATTTCAGCCCCAGCTGACTTCCTATACGGCCACGGACAAGCATTTCTCCTCTAAGCCTCATTCTTGCCAACTGCAGCAACCCCATAAACATTCTCGTGACACCCGAATGAGACGACGGATGGGGACACGGTGTTTTAAAGCGAAAATTACTACACAGATCATTTATAAAGGCTGCACACATTAACCCTATTGATATGTGAGTGTGTGTATACTCCCTCCAGAGAGAATAAATTTTGAATGCAATCGTTTAACTGATTACCTCTTTGTTCCAGTGTCATTCCGATAGCAAACAATGCCAAAGCAGTAACAAATTGCCACTGTATTTTCCATTACTCATCAGAGTGTAAAGGTTTGATAAATAGTGAGAAAACACATGGGCTCTTGGGGGTGGGAAATCCGTGTTATTGACAGGAGCAAATTACATTTCTTTGAAAAAGATGGTGTCACGGTGCTTAGAGATTATTTGCTTGACTGCCGAGACCTAAGGAAACTCCAAGAAGAGTCTGAAGGCCCCGCTTGGGAGATGAACGGCCTGGTGTCCCCCTCCCGTCCCCCTGGTTCCGGCATTTGCGCGACACGGCTGGACAGCTGCTTAGGACCGGAACAGCTTCCTCGGAATTCCCTGACCAACCTGCGGGCCTGTGTTGGGGCGAGAGGCAGAGACGGAGGTCGAGGGTGTTCCTTCCATATCCTCCGCTCCTGCCCTTGTCTCCGCTTCTCTGCAGCTGCCTCCTGTCCTCCCGTTCCGGCGACAGCCCAGGCAGATGTCCCCCTCTGGCGCGGCTGCCAGCCCCACTCCGCTGGCAGCTGTGGCAGCAGCCCCGGGGGAGCAGCGTGACCACGGGCACCCACCGCGAGCAGGCACATCTGCAGAGCGCCCCTGCCCCTGCCCTGCAGGCTCAGCTCCCTGCTGCACACGAGGTCCCCAGCTGGCACCACTTAACACGGCCCCTCTGCCTTCACCAGGGAGGCGTCGGCCCATGTGAACTTCACCTCCGAGATGTCCCACTCTGCTATGAGCAGCATGCTGTTTTCCAGATACATACGTGCCTTTAAAATGTCCAGGCTTAGAGAATATTTTTTACATTCTATCGATGACCTTTCCGAAGTTTGAATGGGTTATCCCTCTGATGTTAAGTGGAAATATTATTTTAAAGATGAAATAAAAGAATACCTTTGAGGACATTATGCTCAGTGAAATAAACCAGTCACAGAAAGAACCACAGTACGATGCCGTCTATGTGAGGCTCCTGGAGTCATCAGCTTCACGGGGACAGAAAGTAGAAGGGTGTCTGCCAGGGGCTGGGGGAGGGGGGAATGGGGAGTTTCCGTTTTGCTAGAAGTAAGAGTTCTGGAAACTGGTCGCACAACGATGTGAATATACTTAACACTACTGAGCTGCACACTTAGAAATGGCTAATACGGTCGATTTCATGTGCGTAATTTAATTTATTTTTTAATTTTTTAGAGAATACCAAATCTAGAAGTAATGAAGTTCTCAGAGTTACATATATCAGAGTGGCTGGGAGTAAGGAGATGTAAAAAAAATCCTTCAACTAGAAATGTCCATGATCATATCCAAGATAAGCTGTCCCATTTTTACCAACTGGAAACTTTCTCTAGGAAACCTGCTATTTCTGATGGCATTTCTAATAACTACTACAAACACACAAAGTCAAAATGCAGGTAGATGCTATGGGCTGAATGTTTGTGTTGCCCCAAAATTCGTGTTGAAACCCTAACCCTCAAAGGTGATGGTGTTGGTCGGTGAGGCCTTTGGGAGGTGATGAGGTCGCGAGAGTGAAGGCTTCATGGTGGGATTAGTGTCCGTATAAAAGAGGCCACACAGGGCCCACAGCCCCTCCTCCGTGTGAGGGCACAGAGAGAGGTCTGTGACCAAGAAGAGCATCCTCACTGACCTTGCTGCCACCCTGGTCTCAGACCTGCAGCTTCCAGAACTGTGAGAAGTAAGTTATCTGTCGTTCCTAAGCCCCCACTCGGTGGTATTTTGTTACAGCAGCCCAAGCAGACTAAGCTGATGTCGGATAGCGTCATCTCACACTTTGATGGGGAAAAGATCAGCCCCTTCTCCACAGTTGCTTCCCCTCCCCTCCCGAGGCTTAGATTTAGGGACGGGCTCCAAGCCAGAAGTCTGACGCACAACAGTTGTCCAACTTGTAGCAGGATGTGCCTCCTCGTTCACAGAACAGAGAGGGGCTCGTTTTTCATCCAGCTCTGCCTCCCTCAGGGTCAAAATTCTAGTTCCCCCCGATGCAGGGTCGAGTCCCTTCATCTCGGTTTTGACCGAAACGGAAGCCAGGATCACGAGAATTCCTCGGGGCCAGTGTTGAAAGGAATTTCCCCTGCTCCTGCCATAGTCTCGAGGGGGGCATCCTTCCCTGGCTGAGTAATCACAGTTCCATAGGACAGAACAAACAGCATCTCCTCTTTAAAAAAGAAGAACATGGAAGGAAAATCAGCTGGAGGAAGCTGAGGTGAAAGCCAGCCTGGACTCAGCGTCCCAACGAGATGTTGCTTCTTGACGTGCAGAGCTCGCTCAGAAGTTACTCCAAAGCGGAGTTCCCTCAGAAGTCAGGAGGACTTCTTTGGGTCCACGCTCCAGGAAATAAACTAAGCAAAACAAAAAAAGGCTCAGACTAAATCCAGACGAGTGCCAGACCTGCCCTCGCTGCTGCCGTAAACTCCTCACCGAGCTCACCGCCTGCCGCGTGCCCATCTGCAGCTCCTGGGTGACCTCTGTTCCCAGACAGCTCTCTGCCCGGCAGCAAGAGCATATGAGGCCGCCCGCTGGGTCAGGAGGTCGCCTCTGGGTCCGCGAGCTCTTGCTGGGGGTGGTCTCTTCCCTGCTTCTGCCCCACCCCCACCCCTGCAGTCCTCCTGGACCTCCACGTTCCTCACTCACCAGCCAAATCTGGTCCACGACCAGCTCTGTGCCCTGACCATGCCTGTCTCTAGAACCTGACAATCGGATTTCAGTGTTTCTCCAGACGCAGTCCACTTTCCCTGAAGCCCTGGCCTTGCTGTGACAGACTCGGTCCCAATTCTATGGACTAACTTTCAAAGGATGACCACTGCTCATGGTTTCACGTCACAGGGAGATAGGAAAATGGGGAGAGAGGAGAGAGAAAAGAAATGAGAGAAAGAGGCTCTGTGGTAATGTTTCCCCCAAATTCATAGTTCACTTAGAAGTTACTATGTACAAATACAGAAGCAGCGGCCAAGAGAGTTAGTTCCAAAGAGTGAGAGCACCGGCCACCAACCGCCCCCACGCATCCCACCCCCGAGGTAAGGATCGCCCTGTGTCCTCACGCTCACCGTGCCACCGGCCCCATGATCCCTCGTTGACTGCAGGACTCTGCAGTCCTCTGGGACAAGAGCCACCTCCTGGTGAGTCCCAGCACCTCCACAGAAGGTGACACCGAGGAGCCACGCAACCAACACTTGCCACGTGGCTGCCGCGGGCAGACCGTGGGCCCAGGACCCATCAGGGCAGAGCCGCTTCTGTCAGAGCAAGGCCTCAGGGTCCCGTCGTCCTAGACATTGAGGTCCAGGCCACCGGCAGATCTCGTGGCTGCCGTTCTCCAGCGAATGGACCGACTGCTAGCTTCCCCCTCCTCCTCCTCTCCAATCTCACCCACCCTCACTCCCAGGGGAGCATTCAGTCATGCGTGTGTACACTGGGCTAAATAAAGTGGACCATTTATAAAGTAGGAGTATTCTCCAAGCACAGAAGCAGATTCCTGGGCGTGTTATTGTGATGAGTGTAATTCATGAAATGCTCCTTGGGCCAAACTGTCCAATGAAAGGAGCTGCTAGACTGAGCTTTTCAGACTCAAAGCGGATGCTCTTTACTCAGTCCCAATGAAGAACCACGTTGCTCGATGCCCTCCACAGAAGGAAACTTCCAGAGTACAGCTGGGGATGGTAAGATGCATGGGGCCAAGGTACCGTTTCAATTTCCCCTGTTCTTTCAATTGTTAACACTTGCTTTCAGAAGTTTTCTATTTATCCAGGCAGGCGTTTTGAAGGCAGCGTGTCCTTCATCCACTTCAAAGATCTCTTACACAGGACTGGGTGTTTTCGAAGCCCCGCTCTCGGGGTGTAATGGAGGGCAGGGGGCTTGGTGGCTGAGATGCTGCCACGGGGTAAAACGCTTCTCCTTCCTTTCAGAAGGAGCTGCCAGGGGAGGAGGGCTCAGAAAAGGAGCTTTGACCTCCTGGTGACAACATCTTGGAGTCATCACTCTAGAGAACACAGGAAGAGCACAAAACCTTTCATAGATTGCACCCCGTGCAGTGAGTACTTGGGGTAACCTGTTTGTGAACTTTAAAAACAGGTTCAATGACTCTGAGCCCATCCCCTGATGCAGTGCACGAACTGGTCAGCATTGCAGTAAACATGGACTCACCGCCTGAGTTCATGGACTCACCGCTGCTCACGGGGAGAGCCAGCTGAGTCCAAAAAAGACGCGTGTGCTCAAAGTTCTGGGGTTGCTGGGGCCTTTGTCTTCCCAGAATGGAGCCGGCTGCCCAGCAGACAGCACTGCAGCAAGCGCTCTGCCTGCAGCTGCACCAAAGAGCTGTCCCCCTGCTTGAAATCTTGGCATGACCTGGAGTTTCCCTCTCTTTCTTCCCCCATCCCCCAAGTGATGGCCAAACGGCTTTCTCATTTTTCCTGTGGCTGCTTGCAGAATTCTGATGCTCGAATCCAAGCAGAGCAGGGCAGACATCACCCCATCACCCCAGCCTTTCCACCGTCCTCCCAACTCTGGCCCATCTGTGGGCCCTCCTCCCACCTAATAACCCTGCACCTGCACATCTTCTTGACTCTCTGCGCTTCTGCCCAAGCATCCCCAGAAACCCTCTATCCTCCTAAGGCCAATCCTATCCTCAGCACGGTACTGAAGAACCGAGAGCCAGACGGTCCCACGTTCAAATTCTGGCTCTTGCTGGTGTGCCTTTGGGAAACTTAATGCACCCCTCTGATCCCTCCTGGTCCCCTTCTGACCCCCAGAGACACAATGACGGCACTGACGGGCACCTCCCAGTGGCTCCTAACCCAGTGCCTCTCTGTCATGGCTATGCTGGTCGCCTGCCGTCTGCTCTCAAGTACATCCATGAGCTTTCTCTTCTTTTCTCTTCTTGGGCTCTCTTGCCGAGTAGCTTCCCAGGAGTCTGAGACAGAAAAAGGCTCTGGGGATGGGGAGGGGCCAGGGTTCTTCACCCTCTCACCTCAGGCAGCGTCTCTGAGTGGCTCCACCTCCCACCAGGAGCCCCTCCCTTCACCATGCCAGCTCCCACTCGGCAGGCCTGAACTGGTTCCCGTTTCCAGCTGGTGCCCCAGCGTCTGTGCTCAAGTTAATACACCTGATGCTACAGCTGGCTTCTTGCTTTATTCATCTCTAATTTGCCTCACCACCCACTGTGTCTTCTCAGCTCTTCCCAGGTAATAAGTTCCTTGTATTAAGTTCTCTCTGTTGAAAACATTTTGGATGACTTGTCTTTTCTGGCTGCACCATGAGTGATAGAGGGGCCCTGCCTTCTCTTCCGTCTGTGAGTCCAGTTCACTGGACGCCCCCAACCCCGAGGACACTTCGCCCCGGTGTGTGACCCCCACCATATTCTCTCTCTGCTACTCCAGACCCCCCCCCCAGACGTATCCAGTCCCCCTCTGCCCGTGAGAGACCACCCCCTGCACAGCTGCCTGACTGCTCACCCAGCCCCTCCCAGCCTCCCCTGGCTAAGGAAGCCTTAAACACCTTCCCACCAGGAGAAATAGCCCACTCGGCTGGACAAATGAGTCCACCAGCGCCGGTGATGGAGGGAAACAACAGCTGCCATCGTGCTAAACCTTCAAAAGTAAACAACCACATGCAATCCCTGTTGGCAGGGGCTCACTGGGATGTGTCTTATGGCAGCTAAGACTTCTGGCTGGCAAGGGGTCAGGACAGAGAACTAAACACCGAGACCCGAGTTGACATTCTTTCCTTGGATAAGGAAACATCATCTATCCTGGAGAATCTGGATTTTACACAGTAAATTTCCTCCACCCCAAGCCTTTAGTCAATCTGACAATAGAACCTTCACTGAGAAAAGGGCAAGCTGACAGCGGTGACCTCAGCAAAGCCCAGGGTCTCCAGGTTTTGCACAAGAAGGACGTGTTCCTCCCTAATCGGTTCAGCCACCTGTTCAGTCTCCATGCCTATACTTCCCTTGTCAAGGAGCCTGGTACCAACCTGACAGTTGTTTGAATTCAGTTGTATTCAGTATGGCCGCCGTGATATTTGCAAGGATTCGGAATGGCTCCATAACTGGGCTGGCCACATTATTTCCCCATGCTCCTCTCCTTTAGAAATATCTTTTTTCAGCAAAGGAAGAAACACTTTTTTAACCTCAACTCTAACAGTGACAAAACCCTGTTAAGGGGCAGCCCGTGACACAAACCTACAGAAAGCTTCTCCTCCATCTTTAACGGAGTTTCCAACTCTCTGTCCCAGCTGTCTCCACAGCAGCCCCTCACTGGTCAGATACTGACAGGTGGTAGGCAGATGGAAGCCTGCCCTGGCCTCTGGGAATCCAGGGGACAGCTTTCCTGACTCCTGGATGGACTGAGATGGAGGGAAGCCCAAAATATCTTGGCACTGTCTGCAAGAGAGCATTGTAAGGGGAGCTCAGTGGAGAGCACTCAGAAAGTCACTACATTCAAGTGCTTGTTTTTAAGAGAATCTACTGTAGGTCGCAAGGGATGTCCAGCAATGCTTAGCTCTGAGCCCAGTCGTGAGGGTGGGTTCTGGGCTGTGCTTGTTCATTTCACGGCTTCAGGGAGTGGCACTGTGGAGACACCAAGCCTCATTGACATTTTGGTAATTAAATTCCCATTCCATGGGATTTCCCCTGTATCTTAGAATTTTCTGAAAATGGAGTCCTTGACTGATTAACTCAGGGATAAAGACAGTCTTCAGGGAAGATGTTCTGTGTCCAGAAAGCATTAAATCGTGCCAAAATCTGTATTAGTTTGCTAGGGCCGCCATAACAAAGTACCACAGACTGGATGGCTTCAACAAGAGAAATTTCATTGTCTCACAGTTCTGGAGGCTAGAAGTCCAAGATCAAGGTGTTGGCAGGGTTGGTTTCTCCTGGAGGGTTGCAAGGGAGAATGTGTCCCATGCCCCTCTCCGAGCTTCTGATGGTTTACCGGCAATCTTTGGCATTCCTTGGTCTGTAGATGCATCCCTGCAATCTCCCTTCACCTTCACATGGTGTTCTGTGGGTGTGTGTCCTTGTCCAAATTCCTCCCTTTTATAAGGACACCAGTTATACTGGATCAGGGCCCACCCTACTCAAGTATGAACTCAACCTAACTAATTACATCTGCAATGACTCTATTTCCAAATAAGGTAACATTCTGAGATCCTGGAGGTTAGGACTTCAATATGTGAATTTGGAAGAGACATAATCAACAGTCCACCCTCTGAACAGTTAATGCCTGTCTTTCTCACATGCAAAATATATTCACTTCATCCCAACACCTCCAAAAGTCTTATTAATTCATTCCAGCATTAACTCTAAGTCCAAAGTCTCATCTAAATACCATCTAAATCAGACATGGGTGAGACTTGGGGTATGATTCAACCTGGGGCAAAACTCCTCTTCCATGAACCTATGAAACCAGGCAAGGTTTCTATTTGCAGAATACAACAGGGAGGCCAGCACAGGATAGACATTCCCATTCCGAAAGGGAAAAAATGGAAAGAATGAAAGGATCATGGGTCCCAAGAAAGACTGAAACCTAGCAGGGTAAATTCCATTAAATTTTCAGGCTTGAGAAAAATCCCCTTTGGCTCGATGCTCTGTGGTCGATCCCAATATTGGGCAAGGCCATTTCCCTTAATGACACACTCTGTTAAACCTATCAGGAAAATCACGGATTTTCCAAGCATTTATAGATCTTTCATTGGCCAAGCTGCAGGATCTCAATGTATAACCAATGCTTTCAACAGTCTTCCAGAGAATTCTTTCTTTCACCTCCAGAATCAGAGTGGGAAGCACTGTCCCTCTGAAGAAGATCACTATTTATTTTCTTTTTAAACTAACTTTATTCTTTGTTTGTTTGTTTGTTTTGGCCACACTGCACAGCATGCGGATCTTAGTTCCCCGACCAGCGGTCGAACCCAGGTCCCCTGCAGTGGAAGCATGGAGTCCTAACCACTGGACCACCAGGGAATTCCCGCAGATGACTATTTTAAACGGTGTGAAGTAGATCTGTGCTCTCCTTCTCTTAAATCTACATTCAAAGATTTCAGGGCCTCTCTGGGACAAAATGGATGCATTTCCTCTGCCACAACAAATAAAAAGGAAGCATCCTGCTCTATAACTGATGAGCTACCCCAATAAGCATGATTCAGAAGCAGCTGAATGTACTGACCATATACTGCCAAATAGAAGAGGTTAATATTCATCACTTGAGACAGGATAGTCTAGCACAAAACAACTGCAGCAGAATCGCCTGAATTGCGTATGGAAAATGCACATTCCTGGGCCCCCCTCCAGGTCAACTGGGGCAGGATCTCGAGAGTTAGTGCCCATTTTAAACTAGTTCCCAGTGACTGGTGATCCCTATGGGCAATTAGGTTTGAGAACCACTGGTCTTTTTTAAGTCCAGCCTTTGGTATCAAACCAACTGAGGCCTCTGAAACAGCTCTGCCTGTAATTAACTAGGTGCCCTTGAGAAAATTACGTAACATCTGTGAGCTTCAAGTTTTTTCAGCTAAAAAACAGAGATAATAATATACTTCCCAGAATCCTCGAGACAGTTAAATGACATAATGCATGTGAATGATAGAAAAGATGGTAAGACTATTTGGGATTCATCAGATGTGGTTTTAGAGACTCTATTTCACGGAGCTGTTCTCCGTAAAGGAGAAAAGGCATGTGGAGCATTTCAGGGCCGAAGGACGGAGTCCTGCAGAACCTATGTCAGAGGGCCATTCTGGGAAGCGGGTGAGACAGGGCGTGCAAAGCTCTTGGTACAGCACCTGGCTCACACTGAGAAGCCAGTAAATGTGAGCCACTAGTGCTCCTGCCGCCGGCGCTGTGAGGCCGGGAAACCAGCAAGGGTCCGGCTGGGGCGGAGCCAGCACAGCAAGTGTGGTGGGAGGTGGCCACAGGTCAGGCGTGACAAGTGGGATGGGGCCAGACCTGGAGAAGGCTAGGAAATCCTCGTGAGAATGTTAGGAATCCACTGAAGTTTTCTGAGCACGGGAATGATGAGATTAATCTAGCAGAAAAAATTATATGAGGGAAAACTCAGAGGCAGAAAAGCTAGGTTAGGAGACCGATGTATAAGCCAGAAAAATTCTGAGCTAAGCAGAGTCAGTGCAGGCACAGCTGGCCCACAAGACACCTGGTGGTGCAGTTCTTTTTCCAGTTCTAGTATGAACTAGAAAAAGATGGCCCCTCCAGGTGACACCCCCTCCAGGTGACGTAGGCCACACCCGGCACAGGGCCTAGAGAGCAGAGTAAAGATGAGCGTCTGCCCACGTGCCCCACCAGCCAGGGCCCCAGTGCAGGGATCAACAAACATGACCATACACAGCTGTTTCAAGGTCAGTAAGAACAGAAAGAAGAAGGATAAAACATTTACTTTCATGCTAATACATAAGCCATTCACTCTCATATTACCCAGAGCTATCAAAACTGTCTTAAATTCTCATCTTTGGTTCTGGCACATTGACATCCAAACACTGGTATTTTAAAGGACTAGACAGTGTCCTCTAGGCAAATATGTGTGAACAAACTCCTTCCCAAGGAGCCTGACACGCTGCAGGGATGAGCCAGTCAACAAACACCATATTTTCCCCAAGGACATATAATATATGTGAAGTCCCTGCCATGGGTTTGATGTACCAGGTGCTAGAAATTCATCGGGGGTGGGAGGGGATAGCCCCTGCCTTCATGGCTTGCAGGGAAGACAGACAGTGAACAAAAACATCAGCAACTACAAAAGCGCGGGAGCCGGGCAGACACCCTGGGAGGAGAGTCATTGTGTAATTGTGACAGGGACTGTATGGCCGCCAAAGCCAAAGATATTCACACTCCCTGGCCCCTTACAGGAAAAGTCTGCCCATCCCTGATTTAGAGGGTCCGTTTTCTTGGAGAAAGTTGGTAACTAATCTGACATTTCCCTTCTACGTGCTTTCTAGGTAGACAAGAAGCTTTACCAGAAGGATACAGTAATTTGGAAAGTTGACTTTTTTTTTTTTTTTTTTTT
>NC_041231.1:105604331-105615085 GCF_002837175.3 Physeter macrocephalus | reverse complement strand
CCGTCTCCCCTGCATCGGCAGGCGGACTCTCAACCACTGCGCCACCAGGGAAGCCCAAAGATGGTAATTTTTAAAAAAATTATTTTAGCAAGACCAAAATCGGGTATGGTGATGTAGCAAAAAAGCACTGGACTGTAGAATCAGGGACGTTTATCCCCAGTCTTGGCTTGCCACTTATTTGCTGGAAAAGAGGGTGGTCTGCTGAGGTCTGGGACAAGACCAGGGCTGGGACTGGGAGAGCTGACCTCATTAGATCATCTGTGCTCCCTGCCTTTCTCACCTCTCCTGGCCTGTCTCTTTCAGAATCGGGAGAGAAAGTGGTACAACTTTGCAATTAAGGACATTTGATCAGTGAGGCTCCCTGTTAGAACCTCCCTAAATCAACTGCTGACCTTTTGCTTTAGGACAGATTCTTCCCTGTTGCTGTCTCCACAGCCGTTGCAGCAAAGTTGTGGTCAGCTGTCTGTTAGGTAAATGCTATGTTATGTGTTTTTTTTAACCACATCTTAAATTTTTTTGTTTTAATTTAAATGAATTTCTGGAACCTGGAGACAGGATACTAAAACACGTAGGTTTGTTTAGCATTTTATATGAAGTATCAAGCTGAGTTTGACAATTTCTAATCTTTCTGGATAATTTATCATGAAAATTGGATTGAGAAATAGTAATTAGATGTCTCTGTGTTCTTGCCAGAGATGTGCACAGTTATTACGGAGTTGCATTAGCGATAATAATCTTCATTAGCAAACAACCCCTCGGTGTGAACGTGCCCAGCTGTCATGGATGAGGCTGGCCGGGCACCGCCAAAGCTCTCACGGATGCTGTTCAAGCTCGACGACGCTGCTGGCCCTCCCACCTCCCTTCTGCTCCTGGACCCTCAACCCGCTCCTTCCTAGGTCTGCTTCAGCTGAGGCCCCTCAGCCTCCCCGACAGTTCACGCTTGCCAACCCAAGCGATCAGTGTGTGCACTCCTGAGGCTCCACCATGACCACCCCTCCCCCCAGCCTCTCCCCTCCCCCCCAGACAGCCTCCTCCACGCTCCTGGCTTTCCTTACTCCTGCATGTTGAGAATTCTCAAACTCATACCTCTTTTCCAGACTTTCCCTCTGAGCCCAAATGCCTACCTGACATCTCCGCTTGGATACTGTACGAGTTAAGGCACAAAGAGACCCCAAAACACAATGTCTTAACGAGGTGTAGCTCCCTCTCAAATCATAGCCAGGCGACAGGCAGGCCCGGCCTGAGAGACGCCCTGCCACCCTCCGCACGCGTGTCCAGCTCTGGGTCCAAGGTGGTCATTCCCACCCCGCCACCACACCCGCATCCCAGCCAGCAGGAGGGGAGGGGTGAAGGGAGCGCACGTGGACTCCCCTCGAGGGCGTGACCTCAGAAGTTGTGCGCATCACTTCCACGGGCCAGAAGTTAGATTTATGGACACGCCCAGGCGCAAGGAA
This sequence comes from Physeter macrocephalus, assembly GCF_002837175.3. Lineage (NCBI taxonomy): Eukaryota > Metazoa > Chordata > Mammalia > Artiodactyla > Physeteridae > Physeter > Physeter macrocephalus. The sequence goes on along the minus strand of NC_041231.1, from coordinate 105,613,631 downwards.
CACTGGGAAACAGTTTCTCTAACTGGGCAGCCTATGCCCAGTGAAATTCAGGAGGACTTCCTATTCAAAGAATAAGGGGGAAATGGCTGTGTATTAGCCATCTCTGCTCCAGATTTCTCACAAGCACCTCAAGTTTGACGTATCCAAAACCAGAGTCGTGATCGCCTGCCTGCCCAGTCTGGCCCTCTGTCAGTGTGTCATCGGAATGGATGGCACCACTGTCCACCCTGCTGTGCTCCCCAGAAACCTCAGCACCTGCACGCACCCCTCCTTCCCTCACCCCGAGACCCAGCTCATCACGAAGCCCTGTTAATTCTTAACGATGAGGCCTTCCTTTCTCATCTCTCCTGCCATCCTAACACGAGGGACCGTGGTCTCTCACCTGGACCTCTGCATAGCCTCCTGAGTGGTCTCTTCACGTTCACCCTGGTGGCCTCCCCTCCTCTGTTGATGCTGCAGCCGAGGTGATCTTCCCCCGCACCAATGGTATTCCAGTCTCCCCATTTAAACCATTCACTGATATCCATGTTCTTAACACAACTTGAAAAAACCCTGCATGTGGGCCTCACCCTGTGATGCAGCCCCATCCATCTCCCGGCCTCGCCTCTCTCGGCACTGAGTCACCTTCAGCTTCTTTCCACTCCCCGTGGCCTGTTTCTTCCAGCACCATCCCTCCAGCTGGAATCCATGCCCACCTTTGTCCAGCTTCCCTCAACATGCAGTACAGTGACCACTCTGGAGGGAAGACTTCTGTCACCCTCCCACTGGACCAATGTCCTCTGCGGGGCTCTCACAAAGCCACGTGGCCATTCACTCTGGCGTTTACTCTGTGCTAGGTTTGTGCTTTGGGTGTGGTTCTTTGATGCCTGTCGTCCCCATGGGACTTTTAGCCACATGAGGCCAGGCACTGTGTCTTCCTTTCCCCCTCTCCCTCTCTCTCTTTTTTTTTCTTACCATTACACCCCCACACACATAGCACAGTACCTTGTAAATAGTAAATTCTCAAAAATACTGGATGAATGAATGCAAGAATTCAGAACAACTGGAAGAAAGTGGATCCGAATTACTTAATCTGCATTGTAGCATTTTATGAAGTTCAGCAGAGTTGCTAACAAGTACAAGCACATGATTTGATGACACAGGGCTGTATGGAGCTTCTCCCATGGGCTCAGCATAACTACAACAGTAAAGACCAGGAGGGGAACAGAAAGGTGTAAGACTGAGTCTCTCTTCCCTTCCAGGATTCAACGGCAATTCACAGAGAAGCACCACGTGCTAAAGCAGAAAGACAAAAACGAAACTCATAAAATGGTAATTTCCAAAAGACAGCACATGACTCAAAGCCCAGAGAAACACTAACACAGAGTCTAGTGAAGTTCAGATGCAAGAAAGGTCAGCACAGCCCAGAAGGTCCGGGATGTCTGTAACCAGGTCACGCCTGCACTAGACCGTGAAGGGCAGGGAGAGGGGGTTAGGACAGAGGAAGCAGGAGGCCCTCAGCAGGAGCAGGCCGGGCACACTTGCGAGGGGAGATCGGCCCTCGCTGGCTGGGGTGGCTGTCCTGTCTGCGAGGAGGGCACAGTGGGAGCTGGGTCGGGGACCAGGCTATGAAGTTCCGTGGAGCACATTTGCTCTTTACCCAGAGGATAGTGGGAAACTGCTAACAGTTTGGGAAGGAAGTGGCTGAAGAGAAAGTTTTAGAACGACTGGTCTGGAATGGTGTGCAAAACGAACTGGAGGCTGTCACCTGGGGTTTCTTTGCTGAGAACTGTCACCCTGGCGTGGAGGCATTGTGCCAGGCTGGCCTCCTTCACAGGGCTGTGTATCCAGGGGCAGGGAAACCACACTAGGACCCACACTCTGGCTGAGGAGGGAGGGGGTCCATCTTCCCCACAGGCTTGGGGGAGGCCCGAGGGGTCATTTATGCTGCAATTCTCCACCTTCCAAGGGCTGACCTGTGTAGCTGAGCCTGGGCACCAGGACCTGAGTTCCGGGCGAACAGTCAATGGACAGGGAGAGACCTACCCTCCTCCTCACTGGAAAGGATTATGGTTCATAATCCTGGGCTAATTCAGTACACAAAACATCCTAAACTCAAGCACTTTCTTCTTGTAGTCTTGGGATGCAGCTGCATCCCATTGGGATTTTTATAGGTGGACCATTCTTGAGAAAGAAGCTGCCAGGTTCTGTAATGAGTGTGACTACTTTTTGAGAAGAAATTGTCCCTATTAATGAAGTTTCAGGAGCCCACCAATCTCCAATTCAAACATGAAAAAGGATTAACTGGGGTTTAGAGTTACAGAAGCATAAGAAATATTCAGTATATATAATTGAGACTTTATTCTACTATTAATGAATAGCACATGGGAGTGACACCAATCTAGCATTGGTGTCACGTGGCAATGTCTTCTTAGTGAAGAAACCAATAAACTACACTTAAGCAACTACACTACTGAACACGGCATTTGATTTTTATAACCTTGTGTGTATATTTTCATTTTTAGGTGAAGGCATACCTGAATCATCAGAAATTTATGTAAAGTCAAAAAGTGAGAATTTCTTTTCTGTTAACTCTTTTAACCAGTTTATAAATTTCCAAGGGACTTTACTTTGAAAGGGTGCTAGGCCTCGGGGGTTATTTCAGAGAGGTTCATTCAATGACTACACTGTGTTTCTTAAATTATAAGATAGGTTAAGAAGGTGACAAAAATAATTTGCTAACAACAAGACAGGCAATACACAAAAACTCTGCTAAGGCACTGATAGGAAAATTAAATTTTTAAAGAGAAAAACAACGTCATAGAATATTTGGCAAAGGATATGAACAGGTGATTTGTAGTAGATAAAATTTAAGTATCAAAAAAAAAAGAAAAAGAAAAGGATGTTCAACACCTACAGTAGCAAGAGAAACGCAAATTTAAACGAGATAACATTTTTTTTACTGGCAAAAAGAGTGATAATATTCAGTTCTGGTAATGATGCAGGAAAAGGTATTCTCATACTTTGCTGGCAAGAGTATCTTTCCGTTACAGAAAGTACTTGATGATATCTATGAAAGTTTAAAATGTCCATGTCCCCTTGAACCAGCAGGGCAGACTTGGAAAATCTACCCTTCCAGAAATCAAAGCCCCAGAATATAAGAACAGACACAAAAAGATGTTTACAGCAGCCACATGTGTCAGGAAGAAAAAAGGAAACATTCTAAATGTCCATCAAAAAGAACTCATCCATACATTTTTTAAAAACTTATACATGCATTTTTTTTAAAAATGAGCTGGTCTCTGTGTTGACCCAGAGCAATGTCCCTGACACATCATTAGGCAAAACAAGCAGAATAACCTGTACAGCATGCTCTTGTTATCACACACACACACACACACACACACACACACACACAATTTATTGAGTTATAATTGGCATACAATAAAATATACCTATTAAGTGTGCTATTCACTGAGTTTTAACAAATGTAAACCTCCGATCACAACCCCCCAATCAAGGAATTCAAAACTCCACCCTCCTTCATGCCCCTCTGCCGTGCATCCCCTCCACCAGCCCCACGCAATCACTGACTGTTTTCTAACCCTACAGATTAATCTTGCCTGTTTTAGGATCTAATGCAAATTGAATCACACAGGGTGTACTCTTTTGTGCGCGGCTTCTTTTGCTCAGCGTAATATTTTGAGAGTCATCCACATTGCTGCCTGCACCAGCAATTCCCTCCCTTCTATTTCTTTTATTTACTTATTTATTTGTTTGTTTGGCTGTGCTGGGTCTTAGTTGCGGCATGCGGGATCTTCATCGTAGTGTGCAGGATCTCTTAGTTGCAGCATACAGGCTCTTAGTTGCACCATGTGGGACCTAGTTCCCTAACCAGAGATCAAACCTGTGCCCCCTGCAGTGGAAGCGTGGAGTCTTAACCACTGGACCACCAGGTTAAGTTTCCCTTCCTTCTATTTCTGATTGTGATTCTATAGTAGGAACGGACCACAGTCACCTGCTATAGATGTTTGGGTCGTTTCCAGTTTTTGCCTATTATGTGAAGCTCTTATGAACATTTGTATACAAGTCTTTGTACAAACACTTCTTTCTTTTTCTTTTTTTTTTTAAATAAATTTATTTATTTATTTATTTTTGGCTGTGTTGGGTCTTCGTTTCTGTTTCTGTGCGAGGGCTTTCTCTAGTTGCAGCGAGCGGGGGCCACTCTTCATCGCGGTGCGCAGGCCTCTCACTGTCGCGGCCTCTCTTGTTGCGGAGCACAGGCTCCAGATGCGCAGGCTCAGTAGTTGTGGCTCACGGGCCCAGGTGCTCCACGGCATGTGGGATCCTCCCAGACCAGGGCTCAAACCTGTGTCCCCTGCATTGGCAGGCAGATTCTCAACCACTGCGCCACCAGGGAAGCCTTCATTTTTCTTGAATAACTATTTACAAGAGATATTCCCTGTCACGTGTGCCTGTTTAACGTTATATGGAAATGCCAAACAATTTCTCACCAGCACCAAGGTTCCCAGTTGCTCCACAACCTTGCCAACACTTGGTATTGTCAGCCTTTTTGTTTTAAGCATTTAATTAGATGTATAATGGTATCTCATTGTGGTTTGGTTTGCATTTCCATGAAAACTAATGATAGGCATCTACTCATGTGCTCATTTGTACATCTTTTGTAAACTGTCTTTTCAAGTCTTCTGCCTATTTTTCAATTAGGTTGTCTCTTACTGTTAAATTGTAAGAGTTATTTAAATACCTAAACACAAGTTCTTAGATATATATACAGAGAGAGAATTTTTTTTCTTAAAGTTGCATGTCTGAGTTTTCATTTTCTTAATGGTGTTTTTGGAAGAGCAGAATTTTTTAACTTTGACGATAAAGCCCAACTTTTCAATTATTTCTTTCACGACTAGTGCTTTCTGTGTTCTAGTCAAGCAATCTTTGCTACCCCAAGTTGCAAAGATTTTTCTCCTGTGTTTCCTTTTAGAAGTTATAAGTCTTCCACTTACCTACTGTACAAGATAAGGATAGAGGTTCATTTCTCCCACATGATACTCAGTTGTTCCAGTCCCATTTCTTGAAAGAACTATCTTCTCTCCATTGGATTACTTGTACTTTTTTTTTAACTATACAGGAAAATATGGAAAGATCCATATCAAATTGTTAACTTCCATTGCCTTTAAGGAAGTGGGACTGAGGGGAAATGAAGGGACATTAACATATTTTCATTATATATTTCTTTTGTGACTGCTTAACTTTTATATTTCAGAAGAAAAGAAAGGTAATAAAAATAACACAGAATTGGAAGGGGTTTCTGCTAAAGAAGGTAAGATCATTCCAGTACTGCAGAGATGAGGTGAAGAGCCTGGTGGAGAGAATGGCACTGGATTGAGGAGGTGAGAGAGACAAGAGCTGCTTTGAAGGCAGGAACTGTGGGCTTGGTAACTTACTAAATGGAGAGGAGATGGGCAAGGAGGAAAGCAAAAATGACTCCAAGTTTTGAGTCTGGAAAAATGATGGTGCCGAGGGAAAAAATTAGGAAACTGGGGTGAGATCTGACTTTACAGATGGAAATAATGCATTTAGCTCAATTTGAGGGGCCCACAGGATACCTGAGTAGGACTGTCCAATAAGATAAGTTATCTTTAACTTATTAAAGATAAATCAAATCACTGAATCTAGAATAACCAAGTATCTCCAAGCAAAAGTCCTTGGACTATGTGCTATTTCTACAAACACTCTCTGAGCACCCGTCGTGGGCAGGTAAATTGCTCCTGGGACAGGCACGCCGTACTGGGCAGTGGCCTTACAGATGGACGTGGTGTGACCTATCCTTAAGAACACACTGAGCTGGGGAGAGAGACTGGAACATGGCTCAGTCTGCTTGAGCTGCAGCAACCAAATACCACAGCTTAAAAAACAGACCCATTTCTTACAGTTCTGGAAGCTGGGAAGTCCAAAAGTAGGTGCTGGACAACTCTGTTCTGGTGAGGGCCCACTTCTCAGGTTGCAGGGGGTCCCCTGCCCACTGTGTCCTCCCATGGCAGAGGGAGGGTGAGAGCCAGCTCTGGTGTCTCTTCCTCCTCTTATGAAGGCACTAATGCCATCATGGGGCCTCCACCCTCATGACTTTTTTCTAACCCTAATTACCTCCTAAAGGCCTCACCTCCTAATACCATCACATTGGGGCTTATGGCTTCAACACAGGAATTTGAGGGGTACACAAACATTCAGTCCATAACTGTACACAGTCAGCTATAATCACTAGTTAATAAATGGACATGGTTGGTTCAGAGATCTCAGACAAATTGTACTCAGAGTACTCCTCAAATATTTAAGCATGCTTGGAAATCGTTCCCTCAATTATTTCAGACTCTTCCCAAGTCTTATGTACACTATTAATTTATTTCACAAACCCTTTCTTGGCAAATAATGCAAACAGATCCAGTGGGGTCCAGCAAGAATAAGTGGAGTCTAAATTAAAGTGAGTTTCCTCCATTGATTTTTATTTCCATTTTTTCAGATAAGGCAACAGAGAGTCATCAGGTATGCAAGAGTGTGTCCGTGAATAAAGGATTACTGAGGAACTAACTATCCCTGATTTTCTTGGAAAAAGAATATGGAAATGTCCCCACTTGTGGAGAAATAAGTTTAGGATCATGAGAAGAAAATAATCAATGAGAAAACCATTAACACTGATTGAGTGTTTAGCGTGTGCCAGACACTGTGCTAACAGAGGCTTCGTATATTATCTCATTTAATCATCACAAAACCCGAGGTTTTATCACAAGGCCCACTTTACATATGAGGGCACCAAGGCTCAGAGAGGTTAAGTAACTTGCCCAAGGTCACCCAGCTAATAAATGGAAGAGTAAAGATTGGAACTCAGGTCTGTCCTACTTGAAAGCTCATGCTCTTAATCAAACAAATAAGAATAAGAATGTAAGTATAGCTGTCACTTACTGAGCACTTACTGGATGCCAGGAGCTGTGCTAAGAATCTCTTAATAAATGAGTCATTATCTTCTTCAAAGTTCTCTGACATTGACTCACCTGAGTGTCTCCATTAAATCTGAGGAAGACAGCATAAGGGAGTGAATACAGGAGAACAAGGAAAATATGTGGAAATAAATCACTGACTTGATTTGGTTATAGGACTTGGGGTAATTCTGTCTTAGTTGTTATTTTAACAATGCATCTTTCCATTAAGCACCATTTTGCTACAGGAAAGAGCAGGAGTTTCATCCCACAAACCATTAGGTGAATGATCATGGGCAAAAGCCCCCGACCTCTCTGAGCCTCAGCTTCCTCATCTGTAAAATGGTACAACAAAAACACTGCCACTACCTCCCTTTCAGATGTATTGTAAAAATCAAGTGAGACAATATCTGCAAAAGCACTTTATACACTTTTTTAAAAAACTATATGTTTAGGCCTAAGGCCAAAAATGGGTTAATCATACTGTGATATTTACGTGAGTTTGATCACTCAGACGCTATAAACACCATGTAAAAGAGTAGGCGTTAATAATTAAAGCAGCCTGGTGCTGGCATGTGAATACACAGATGGAGGGTTAGAGAGACTAGAAATAGACCACCCACATATGGGAATTTGGTGGATGATAAAGTGGAATTTCAAACCACCGGGAGAACGAGATACTTCAATGAGTATGTCAGAACAACTGGGCAGCCAAATGGAAAAATCGTTGAGTTTGATGCCGACTTTATCACTTGTTCTAACATAATTTCCAGATGTTTCAATATATACACTACCAAATGTAAAATAGACAGCTAGTGGGAAGCAGCCGCATAGCACAGGGAGATCAGCTCCGTGCTTTGTGACCATGTAGAGGGGTGGGATAGGGAGGGTGGGACGGAGGGAGACACAAGAGAGAGGGGATATGGGGATATATGTATACATACAGCTGATTCACTTTGTTACACAGCAGCAACTAACACAACAATGTAAAGCAATTATACTTCAATAAAGATGTTAAAAAAAAATCAAACTGTAAATTCCTAGGAGATAACACAGGAGAATTTATTTGTTTTTAGAAATGAATATCTTTCCAATTAAGATGCAAAGGTACAAAAAGCATAAAAAAGCATAAAACAAAAGATTTCTAAACTTGTATAAAAATTTAAAACTCCTGCAAGGGAAAAAAATACCACAAAGTCAAAGGGCAAATGACAAGCTGGGAGAGAAAATGGCAACATATATGACAGACAAGGGGCTAAATCCCTTAGTAATTAATTAATCGACAAGTGTTTAATGAGCAACTATTATGTGCCAGGCACCATTCTAAGCTTTCGGGATTCAAACCAATTAAAACTCCCTGCCTCTTGGAGCTCATATTCTGTTGGGAAGGCCAGAAAGGGATCTTGGATATTATTAAAAATAACAATAAAAAATGAGCAAAGACCATAAAGAGTTTGCATAGCTGATAATACAAATGGTGTTTAAACATATGAAGAGTGTTCACGCTTCCTCATAACAAATGAAATGCAAGTTAAATTTCAATAGGGTACCATTTTCATCTATCAAATTTTCCAAAATCAGAAGTGTAATAATATACCACATTGACAAAGGTATAGAGAAACAGGCATTCTCTTGCAGTTTAGGTTGGAGTGTGACTGGTTCAAGTTCTCTGAAAAGCAATTTGTCATCTGACTTCCAAAATCAGAAGTGTGATAATATACCACATTGACAAAGGTATAGAGAAACAGGCATTCTCTTGCAGTTTAGGTGGGAGTGTGACTGGTTCAAGTTCTCTGAAAAGCAATTTGTCATCATCTATCACAATTATAAATGCATGCACTCTTTAGCCTAGCGATTCTGCTTCTAAAAATTTAGGCAACAGATACATTTGTGTATGTGTGCAGTGGCTTGTACATGAGAATGTTCACTGTAGCACTGCTTCTAACAGTGAGACTCACAACCAGTCTAGATACCCATCAGTAGGGCTATAGTTAAACAAATATGGAACATATCTAAAACAGTACAAACTGTTAAAAAGAATATAGTTGCGGGAATTCCCTGGTGGTCCAGTGGTTAAAATTTTTCACTGCCATGGGCCCGGGTTCAATCCCTGGTCAGGGAACTAAGATCCTACACAGCTAAAAAAAAAAAAAAAAAAAAAGAAAGAAAGAAAAAAGAATATAGTTGCTGAAAATAATGTATGGGGCTTCCCTGGTGGCGCAATGGTTGAGAGTCTGCCTGCCGATGCAGGAGACACGGGTTCGTGCCCCGGTCCGGGAAGAACCCACGTGCCGTGGAGCGGCTGGGCCCGTGGGCCATGGCCGCTGAGCCTGCG
>NC_041231.1:105534299-105604321 GCF_002837175.3 Physeter macrocephalus | reverse complement strand
GCTCTGCAACGGGAGAGGCCACAACAGTGAGAGGCCCGCGTACCGCAAAAAAAAAAAAGAATGAAAATAATGTATGAAAGTTTCTTCATAATACATTGTGAATAAAAGTAAGATTCTGAACAGTTATATGCAATGCTGAGCTGATACTAATGTAAAAAAAACTGTATGTGTATATTACATACGATAATTATAAATTTTATTAATATAAGGGATTTTAATGTACAATTTATAAATAATAGAATACACAATATTCTTTATTGTAAATTTCATCCTATAACATCCACGTGACTTGCTATTTCTTACAAAATCCACTGTCGGTTTTATAATTCTATCTCTAACAATCATGTCACAAAATCAGACCCTGAATAAAGCTTGATTACTATTCAATCATCAAAGAAATCACTCATATCATTGACAATGAGTGTGTTCATACATGAAGACTGATTGATATTCCTTTTTTATTCATGAGTGAAATGAACAGAAAACAAGTATGTATGTTGGAACTTCACCGCTTATCGGTGACATGGGCTGCTTGGCTGTATCAGGTCATGGTTTTTCAATATTGAAGAGTATTTCCTCACCTTTCGGTACTCTTCAAAACGTAACAGAGTCAGACACAACGCTTCTGCATTGAATCTGTGTTGTTATCGTTTTCCCCACCACCGTCCAAAGTCTAAAACAGGAGTCAGCAAAGGGCAGCCCTTGAGTCAAATCTGGCCGGCCGTCTGGTCTGTAAATGCAATTTGGACATCCATTCATCTACGTACCATCTAAGGCTGCTTCTGTGCTTCAATGGCAGAGCTGAGTAGCTGCAACAGAGGGCCATGTAGCTGCGAACCCTCACATATTTACTATCTGGCCCTTTACAGAGAAAGTGTGCAGACCCCTGATCTAGACAATCAGCAGAACAATAAACCTCGCTCTGATCTGTAGTGTTTGCTGATTTCCAGGGTGTAAATATTCCCACCATGACCAATTCCGAGCCACAAACACACTCTCACTGAACACAGAGTTGGGAAGGGGTGTAAATAAACAGCACACGATGTGTAGTATTTCCACTCTACAGACACAACAGGTGTAAATAACCTCAGGAACATAAAATAGATAACAGAAACATGTAGCAAAATAATTAGGAAGCTATGAGTTTGGGGTATTTGTTTTAATATGACTTACTTAATAATAAGATCATATAATTTGATTTTTAATAATGGCTGTGTTTGACAACCAGCGCACCAAACTCCTGAAAATTGAACAGTGGTCTCCCATGAGCTGATAGGGCCGGCTACAGCACACCACTGGACATGGTACACAGTCAAACGTGTGAAAACTGGCAAGCAAGGGCACAGCCTCACAAGCATATATGCTTCTGTGCGCACATAATACCTCAGAAGATACATGAGAAACTGAGGACAGTCGCTGGCGGACAACTGGTCTAGGAGTTGGGGTGAGATGGAGATTTTTTTTTTTTTTTTTTTTTGCGCGGTACGCGGGCCTCTCACTGCCGCGGCCCCTCCCATTGCGGAGCACAGGCCCCGGACGCGCAGGCTCAGCGGCCACGGCTCACGGGCCCAGCCGCTCCGCGGCATGCGGGATCCTCCCGGACCTGGGCACGAACCCGCGTCCCCTGCATCGGCAGGCGGATCCCCAACCACTGCGCCACCAGGGAAGCCCGAGATTTATTTTTTACTGTAGATTCTTTTTGAATTTTTTTATGCCTGTGTAACCCTTAAAAACCCAATTTATTATTGTTTTTAGGCAGGCTATTAAATCACTCTTTCCTGCGTCTCCCTTTCGCCCTGGAGAGTCTGGGCACTGCTGGTAGAGTGCTCTGGCCTAGCCCCACCCCTGGCTGGGTCCAGGAGGGGACGCCTCCTGAAGTTCAAGTGCATCGGGGCGAGGAGCCCTGGAGGCTGCATGACAGCCCTGTGAATCAGCACTCTTCCCAGATGAAAACCCTGGCTGGAAAGCAACCTCAAGGCCTCTGGCCCCATTGCATTGCCCTGACTTCTCTTCTCTGTTTGTCCATCTTTCCTGGAAAAAAATACGTAAGCTTTTCCCCTTCACCAATTTCCCTGGCATTTTGCAGGGCAGGCCACGGCGCCCTGCCTGCCAGCTACTTCCCATGTGCCAAGTCTTCCTGACTATATTTACCTCGGTGCTCCAGTGCCCCAGGCCACGTCTGTCCTCACAGATCAGCTAGTGGAGCAGCTGCCAGCCCAAGTCCACACTCCCAGCTGGTGACCCCCAGCATGTATGCCATGAAGACCAGCCTGGCTATGACAGGAGTCGCTTCCACAGGAACCATCGAGAAGACTTTAGCCAGGAGAAAATGCTACCTCATCCAACAAGGCTTCCGAGGGGCACGGGGGCCCCCGTGTCTGTGTCATGTTTTATCCACTCCAACTGGCTTTGTCAGATTTCTGACTATCTACTTTGGACTGTCCCCTGGTGCTTGTCCCTGGTTCTTTTTTGTTCTCCAGGTTTATGAACCTCTTTCTGCCTCACCTGGTCTCACCTGGACACCGGCCTCATAGTGGAACCCTTCCCACACGTCCTGTCTGGACCAACCACTTCCGTCCAGATGCCCAGCTCGGCTCTTACCAGCCCCCTGCCCTGTCCTCCACCTTGTCAGTCCTGGCTCCTCTCTCTGTCCCCCAGATATGCTCACGCTCTCACCAGAGACTCCAACCTACTGACTCAGGGCCAAGGACGCACCCAGGTGTTTGTTTTCTAGGTAAGACTTCCTCAGTGGTGATGTAAAGGGCAGTAACAGATGCGTCTGTGCTCTCCCTTCAAGTTCCTGGTGACTCCTTTTTCCAGCCCCAATGTCCAGGCTAGACGAGGCTATGGGGTGTCTTAGGTCAGGTTCCCCTGAAGCAAGTCTTGAGACACAAATGAGTATGAAAGGGGTTTACTGGGCTGTGTTCCCAGAAGATGTTGGTAGGAGACCAGGAAAGGAAGAAAGCCAAGCAAGGATGCAATAATTAGTGCTGCAGTTTCCCACTGCTGCGTGACAAACCATCCCAACTTAGTGGTGGACATGAACTGCCCTTTTCATTATGCCCACAGATTCTGTGGGTCAGGAATCGGAACACAGCAAATGGGACAGCTTGTTTCTGTCCCATCGTGTCTAGGGCCTTAGCTGGGAACACTCGAAGGCTGGATGGCTCAACAAATAGGGACTGGAACCATCTAGAAGCTTCCGGACTTGCAAGTATGACTGAGCTGGGATGAGTCAAACCAGTGGGTCTACCTGTGGCCTTCCCTGTGGCTTTGGGCTCCTCACAGCATGGCTGTTGGGTTTCAAGAGCAAGCCTTCCAAGAGGCAAAGTCTTGGAGAAGAAGATTTGCAAGAGAACAGGGCCAAAGCTGCAAGACTTTTTCTGACCTGGTGCAGAAGTCAGCAGCAAAGTTCTACTGATTCAGCTGCACTCTACTGGTTACAAGCAATCACTGAGCCCAGCCCAGATGCAAGGGGAGGGGAATTAGCTCCAAGCCTCAATGGGCCTAAGGCAAGGTCACATTGCAGAAGAGCATGTGGGTGGGAGGTACCACTGTGGTCCTCTTTGAAACTGCCGTCTGCCACATGCACAGAGGCCCACAGAGGGTACCTCTGGCTTGATCCCACGTGAGGAGCTCCAAGGACCCACGCACCCATTTGTCATTGGCCTCAGGCTGCCCTTGGGAGAGCACAAATTTCCAGTCACTTCTGTCTCTCTGTGAGTGCAGACAGAGCAGACTCTGGCAGGCTGCGGGCAGCCCTGTGACAATGCGTGTGACAGAGACACAGGTGCTGGCCCTTGGGACTGAAAACAATGTGGGAACAGATGTGCATAAAACTGGAAAGGGATCCCAGGTGGTACAGGCTGTCTCAGTCCCTTCGGGCTGCTAAAACAAAGTACCATAGACTGGGTGGCTTATAAATAACAGAGATTTCTCAAAGTTCTGGAGGTTGGAAGTCCAAGATCAGGGTGCCCTCTTCCAGGGTGCAGGCGGTCATCTTCTGGCCGTGTCCTGACATGGCAGAAAGCAAAAAGGGGAAGCACCCTCTCTAGTGATGCTTATGAGGACACTAATCCCATTCCGAGGGCTCTGCCTCATGACCTCGTCTAATCGTAATCACCCCCCAAAGGCTCCACCTTCAAATACCGTCACGCTGGAGGGTAGGGTTTCAACACTGCCATCAACGGCAGCACAGGCTGGGATCTCTGTACCTACCCCTCACTTAACAAGCGGTGTGGAGTGTTGGTTGTGCCCTGGCGTTTTAGAGTTCAACAGCTCCTGGCCCCACTATGACTACTGTGTAACCTCTTTCATAAAATAGGGATAATAAGCGTACTTACTCCACAGGGTGGTGGTAAAGATAAAATGAAGTTATGCATGAGAACCATTAACACGGTGCTTCTGGCACATGGTAAGTGCTGTAAGTGTTAACAGTTGGTGTTGTTATTTTGGTAAAGGCACAAGAAAAGGAGTTATCTACCCAGCTGAGCGTAGACGGAAGGACAGACTATGGGAACTATATGGAAGATCTGACACAAGCTGGGGTGTGACAGCAAGGACAAGACCTTGCTCTTCAGGGCTATTGATGGTGTGTGTTCTGCAGGCTTAATGTGGGCTGCTGGGCATGGCTGCAGGGAAGCCACTCAGCCTGTCAGGTGGCTGGTGTTACACACCTACGGTCTGCAAACTCAGTGCGGTCTGGCCACCCTCCTGGGTTTCTCTGGTCAGTCCTGCTCCTTAAGCACCATTACCTGCTCTCTTTGTCTGCATTCATTTCTTGGCTGCCATGAAGCTTACACTTGGATTTCTTTCTATTTCTCTGGCCACAATTATTTGGGTTTTTTGTTTGTTTTAATAAAATAGCTCCCATAGACCAAAGACATGTATGTTTATATATTACACTCTACAGTTTTTAAAAAATAACAAGAGGAATACACAGGTGCTTGATACCCAAATTAAAAATAAATAAACAAAAACATTACCAGTATCTTTGAAGTGTGCATGTCCCCCTGGCTAAATTGCATCTTCTTACCTCCACTCAAGAGGTTACCATTATCCTGAAATTTACATTGATCATTCTCTTGCTTTTTCTCTATAGTGTACTATATTAGTTATCTATTGCTGTGTAACAAATTATCCCAAAACTTAGCAGCTTAAAAAATACGCATTTATTACTTCACAGGTTTCGTGGTCACAAATTTGGGAGCAGCTTCGTCGGGTGGTCATGGATCCAGATCTCTCATGAGGTTGCCGCCAAGACTTCAGCCCAGGCCACAGTCATCTGAAGGCCTCACTGGGGCTGGGGATACATTTCCAAGATGGCACACTCACGTGGCTGTTGGCAAGAGGCATCAGGTCCTTGCCACGTGAGCTACTTGAGTGTCATGACACCTGGCTTCCCCCCAGAGCAAGTGATCCAGGCAAGGGCATGAAGGAAGCCACACTGCCTTTCATGACCTAGTATCAAAAGTCACACACTATCACTTATGCTTTTCTATTCATTAGAAGTGAGCCACTGAGTTCAGCCCACATTCAAGGGTAGGGGAATTAAGCTCCATCTTTTAAAGGAGTGTCAGAATGTAATAATTTGTTATGTGTGTGTCTGTGTCTGTGGTCCTAAACTACTCTTTTTTTTAAATCTTCACCTAAATGGAATCACACTGTTAGTGTTCTGTGACTTGCAATTTCATCCAACCTTATATTTTTGAGATCCATTAATACTGATTGACACATTGTATTAGTCTGCTAGGGCTGCCATAAGAAAGTACGGTAGACAGGGTGGCTTAAAACAACTGAATTTGTTTTCTCAGAGTCCTGGAGGCTGGACGTCCAAGATCAAGGTGTTGGCAGGGGTGGTTTCTTCTGAGGCCTCTCTCCTTGGCTTGTAGATGGTTTTCTTCTCCCTGTGTCTTCGCACGGTCTTCCTTCTTTATGGATTTGTGTCCTAATTTCCTCTTCTTATAAGGACACGGGTCATATTGGATTAAGACCCACCCTAATGATCTCATTTTATTCATTTCCCTCTTTAAAGACTTAATACCCAAATACAGTCACATCCTGAGATAGTGGGGGTTAGGACTTCAACATATGAATTTTATGGGGGCACAAGTCAACCCATAACATACACAGACCTGCTGTTTATTCACTTTCACTGCTCTATAGTATTCCACTGTGTGAGTAGACAAAAATTTTTTTTCTATTCTACTATCAATAGATATTTTGTTTCCAGTTTTTGTTATTATAAACCATACTGTCACATGCCTCCTGGCACCCGTGAATAGATAACATACATACATCTTCATATTTACTAGGTTAATGCCAATTTTTTTTTCCAAAGGTTGCACTAATTTACGTTCCCATCACCAGGATATCATAGTTCTCATTGCTCCACATTCTTGCCAGTGTTTGGTATTGTCAGACTCTCTAACTTTTCTAATCTCATGGGTGAGAAATGATATCTTTTGTGGCTCTATTTAGCATTTCCCAGATGACCAACAAGGTTGAGGATTCTTTCATTTGTTTGTGAAACGCTTTTTTCTTTCTCTCGTCCATTTATCCATTGGGTTGTTAATTTTTTCCATATTGATTTGTCAAAGTTCTTCACATATTGGTACTGCACATATTTTCTACCAGCTACGGCTTATCTTTTTACTTTCTCTGGCCAAACTGCCTAAGTCTCGGCTCTTCTTTTTCTGCCCATCTCTTGTTTGTGTTTCTCTCAGGTCCTGTCCTCTCCCTGCTCTACATACTGTCCTTAGTTAATCCGTCCAATGAATGAACTTCTCACCTACAAATGTTACTGAATCCTAAACTGCATCTTCAAAATAGCTCTGCTGAGCATCTTAAAGTTCACTGAACACTCCATGCTTTTTCTAACTTGTGAGCTTTGGCACATGCTTGCCACTCTTAGTAGAATAACATCTCCCACCCCATCCTCCTCCACTCTCCCATACACTTTTTAAAAATTGTATTGAAGTATAGTTGATTTACAATGTTCATTTCCACTGTACAGCAAAGTGACTCAGTTATAGATATATTCTTTTTCATATTCTTTTCCATTATGACTCATCACAGGATACTGAATATAGTTCCCTGTGCTATACAGTAGGACCTTGATGTTTATCCCCCATACATTTTTTTATCACTAATTCCTACTAACCTTCAAGTCTCGGGTCTCGGCTTAAGGGACTTCTCACCATGCTCCCATAGCACCATACAACTTTCCTGCCACAGCACTTCGCACACTGTATAATAATTATCTTTTTACTGAACTGTCTCCTAGACCAGACTATGAATCCCTATGACACTGTACCTAATACTTATGTTTTGGTACATAACTGACATGCAATAAATACTGTTGACTAGTTAATAATTTTCATTAATTCATTCATTCATTTTCATGCTCACCAATACAACTGACACGTAAGTGTGCAAGTCATTTCTGTTACTAAAACATGAACATAAATTTTACACATTAATCATCAAAATAAAGTTAAAACAACCTCTGATCCCTGGTTCCCCCCAAATAAAAGTATTATAAACATGCACAACAATAGTTAAGGTTCATCAACAGCTTCTGTTCAGCCAAGACCACAACCCTATGACAAGAAAATCCAGACAGAAGTTTTCAGGGTCCCCCTCAAGATTTCTAATGGACCTCTGTCCCTCCCCAACGTTGGCCAAACGAGTCGCATTTCCTCCAGAGAGAAATGGGAACTAGGGAGAATTGTCTAACCTGGTCACACCTGGGAAGGTGGGAACGCTTGACACGCCCAAGGAGGGATGATGGTGCTTCTTGGCAATGACTCAATGGCGTGCTTTCCCTGAAGTCATCTGTTTGGCATTGATACCTGTGTAGTCAAAGTCAGACTGTCAGCTCTTTACCCAACTGTACCAAACAGCTGTACAGGCAGAAAGGGGTTGGCAATAGGGCATCTGATGAATGAGCTGAAGTCTTCCTTTGACTTTATTTTCTGGCCAAAATGTTTTAAGCTGAACAGATTTGCTAGTTTTTCTTTCCTCTGAGATAAATCTTTCCAAGCAACCTCCTCTTAACTGGGTGTCAGTCAGTCACTTCTAATTTCCTCCAGTGCAAGGTTTCTCAACTTCAGCACTATTAACATCTTAGTCCAAATAATTCTTTGTTGTGGAGAGAGTGTCCTGTGCATTGCAGGACGTTTAGCAGTGTCCCTGGCCTCCACCCACTAGATGCTAGTGGCACCCCCTCAAATCCTGACAACCAAATATACCTCCAGACATTGTCTCTGGGATCTAGAATCTGGAGAGACCTTTAGATTTCCTGCTACTGGCTAAAGTTGCCTTGTCTTTAGCTCCCTTCTCACATAAGGGCTAATCAATAAAGAAATTATTTTAATAAATAGGAGGCATAAGCCTGTTGTGTTGAACGTTTGGAAATGATTCTCTCCTCAATTCAAGGTTGAATTCAGCCTTGGTTCACACTTATCATTTTACAACCCTACTCAAAAGTAGGGAGCGATTCCCATTAACAGAAAGTTCACATTCCTAAGCCACCATTTCAAGGAGCCCCACAACCTGGGTTTAGAAACTTGGGGAGAATTACGCTAAGTGGAGAAAGAGGTTGGACATTCTAGGAGAGAGGAATGGTATTGGCAAAAGTGGCGGTGAAAGGGGAAAGACATTTCCACGGGTGCACAGACCACTGTGGCTGGAGGGGAGAGGTTCTATCCAGGAATATCCAAAGATTTGCTTTCCCATAGACCAGCTCACACCGCTTTGGGGAAGCCTTCCCAGATCTCACCAACCCATGTGATTACTCCAGCCTCTGAATTCCTGCCAACCTGTGTTTCCACCTCCAGTGTCACAGTTAATTTACACTGCTTTGTACCGCTAATCATTTTCATCTCTGTACTGTATTCATAAAGTATTGTCCCAATTCAACGGTGAATTCCTAAAGGACAGTGACAGTATCTAGGGCAAAAGTGTACACAGAGCAGGTGCTTGAAAAGTGTGATTTCCTGGAAAACAGGGAGGGGTCGCCCGAATTAAATAGCTGGGTTATGATCACCCCTGGAATGAAAAGCTAGTTAAACTTAGTTGGAAATCACTTATGCAGATTAACAGCTGAGGAAACAATATAGAAGTTTATCAGTATTACTCAAAATTTAATTTAAAAACCATTCCATCAATCCAATCAATTTAATAGTCTGGTGGTACTGGAGTATTTTTCACACTAAATGAAAGAAACATGTTCTTTTTTTCTATGTAGAAAACAAGACCAGAAAAATGCCTGCAAGTGGTCACATGTGTATTACTCTCTGAATCTAGACCCAGCTCTGGATTGAAGCCAATGTCATTTCATCCAAGCCCCAATCAGTCACCATCCCACATATAACAGCATGTGTCTGGACTCGTTATTTTGCAATCTTGCAATGACCTTTGAAATCGCCTCTTGTTATTGGATGAAGACCGCTTCAAAGCAAGGGAAGCTGATTGGAAATGCCGTTATCAGGGACCCAGGCCAAGTTCATCTTCACTGAAGTCCTGTATCATATTGTTGACAAACATGAAATAATTGCTGCATGTTGACTACTGTAAACCAGGAGTGCACCTAAAGCTACATCCGTGGGATGGGGCGGGAGGTCCATGAGATGAGAGAGGCCCCACCCTAGGTTGACAACCCCTGTGACTGTACTTATCCCAGCACCTTCCTCTGAACTCATTATGGCTTCTCCAATCTCATTACCTCTGGGTTGAACTCCTGCACCTAGAACAGTCTCTCTTCACAGTTACGGCACCTCAAGACATTTGAAAGTGAGCCACTCTCCCTTTAGAACATATTAATGCTTTTTAAAAACAAATGATTGTAATTGTTTAGTTTTTCAAACTATTACCCCAAAATGGCAAAGGTAGGCAAACTCATGATAGAAAGAATGAAGAGAATTTGAAAGAAAACCTGTTGAAAACTTTAGACGGACAATTACGCTCATTCTCCCACTAATTTATTTTTTTTGCCGAAAACAGATTTGAGGCTTTTTACAATAAATGATACATGAACTATAAAATTATTAAAAGAAGGTAAATTAAAGAACAAGAGATGAGGCGTGAAAAGGGAGTAAAAATTCTACCAGAAAACCTAAGTGAAAGGAGGTATCTTCGACCGCTCCGGTTGCTAAAACAGAATACCATAGACTGGGCGGCTTATAAACAACAGAAATTTATTTCTCACAGTTCTGGAGGCTGGAAGTCCAAGCTCAAGACACCTGCAGATTCAGTGTCTGCTGAGAGCCCACTTCCTTCTCACTGTGTCCTCACCTGGTGGACGGAGGGAGGGAGCTTTCTGGGGTCTCTTATAAGGACACTAATCCCATTCACGGGGGCTCTACCCTCATGACCTAATCACCTCCCAAAGGCCCACCTCCTAACACCATCGCATTGGGCGCCAGGCTTCAACGGGTGAACTGTGGAGGCACAACCACTGAGTCGACAGCAGGGAGCTGTAACTGACCACAAACCTTAGCTCCTCCACAATGCCAAACCATCAGGGCACGCGGGGAAGGGTGAAGAGCCCCACTAGGGGTTCCTAACCCCGGCTGTGCTGAGGATCCACGGGGGGCGGGGGGTAGCATTTTAAAAACACAGTTATCTGACCCTACCCAAATTTACGGGATCTGAGTCCCTGAGTCTCCAGGCGTGAAGCCCAGATGCCCGTCTAACAGAAGGAAACATCAAGAGAGACAACCTTTTTCTTCGCTCTGAGGCAATTCGTGACAGATGATTTCTATAAAGGCTGCTGGACAATGAAATGCACCGGATTCAATAAGTGTTTACCACGTGGCTATTCCTCGTGCTGACCTTCCATAAAGGCTGAGGACATAAGGCTGCATCCCAGCGGGTGAACGAACCGTCCGCTCCGGAGGCAGCCTTGAGCTCATCTCACCGACCCAGCCCCGGCGCTAGAGCAGAGCGATGGGGGCACACAGGTGCCGGGGGGCGTCTCCTCCGGGGTGGCCGTGCACGTAGCAGGCGCCCCATAAATGCTGGCAGCTGCTGTTACCGTTATTCTCCAAGATCACTGACCTTACTGGACTTCGGCAGGGGGCTGAAAATTGCCCATCACTAACAAGCAGCCGCAACAAAAAGCAGCCCTGCTTTCACTGCACCTCCCTTGCAGCACTGTTGCCAGCAAAGCCCGGAAATGAAAATAGACCCCGGGTAATAAAAGGAAGTCTAACCTTCTTCCTTCTCCTCTGTGCTCAGTGTAGCTTCACTGGCTCACAGGGGCCACGAGCAGAGGCCGCGCACCTGGCCCTTCAGACCCGGGTTCCTCGAGCGGAAGGGCGGCGCCCACACCTCAGCCCTGGGGCATGCGCAGAAGCCCCCAGGCCATGGCGCTGCCCCCTGGCGGCAGGGGCCGCGCACAGCGACGCCGCGCCTGCCCTGCGGGAGCCCCGCCCCTGCCCCTGAGGCGACCCCGCAAGGCAGCCCTGCCAGAGCGCCTGGCCGGAGAGCGTGTGCCCGTGCCGGCACCTCCGTGTCCTCTGGGCGGGAGGACCTTTCCATTCGTGAGAGAAGGGGCATCGCCCTTGGGGTACTGGCTCAGAAACCATGATCCCTTACTCGGGCAATCAGATCAAGGCGCTCAGGGGTGGCCCCCTTGCCTCCGTAGCAGCCGCTACAGCTCTGAAAGGTTGCCATGCAGCCAGCCAACCACGGTGTGGACCCCAGCTCTATGGAAACTGAATGGCTATCCCCCAAAGGTCGATTCAAGTCCAAGCTATGCTTTAAGACAACCTAGTGGCTACTAAAAACACCTGTCACACGCTAAATCCTGCCACCCTGCTACCCATAGAAACCCTGGAGCACAGGGGACCCTGGAGCCTAACTGCATAGAAACCACAGACAAGATCTAGTCCAGTCACCCCGAGGCAGGAAGCGAGCCTCTCCCAAGCGCCGAAGGGGAAGCAGGCGGGAGCAGTTTTACGAGGGAGGGAAAGAGGCTGGTGGGAAACGCAGTGACCTCCCAGACCCAAGTCACAGATGCAAGAAGCCTCCCCCCAGGGACTTCTGCCCCAAAGGCAGAGCTTGTGGCCCTCACCTGAGCCTTAGAGCTTGGCACAGGGAAGATCTCGAATTTTACACAGACTCTCGGTGGGCGTATGCCATCCTACACACACATGGGGCGCCGAAGGGGAACGGCTCACAGGCGGGAGCAGTTTTACGAGGGAGGGAAAGAGGCTGGTGGGAAACGCAGTGACCTCCCAGACCCAAGTCACAGATGCAAGAAGCCTCCCCCCAGGGACTTCTGCCCCAAAGGCAGAGCTTGTGGCCCTCACCTGAGCCTTAGAGCTTGGCACAGGGAAGATCTCGAATTTTACACAGACTCTCGGTGGGCGTATGCCATCCTACACACACATGGGGCTATCTGGACGGAAAGAGGGATGCTTACTGCAGAGAATGAACACGTGAAACATGGCTTAAGCATACTGAAGCTCTTAGAAGCAGTACAGCTTCCCCAAAAGTGTCAGTGATTCATTGCAGGGGTCCCCAAGAGGGGTGCAGAGGTAATAAAGGGAAACCACGAGGTGGACGCAACTGCCAGAGGGCAGCCCTAGAACCAGTAACTTGGCAACTACCCGTCATACCTCGAAGGCCAGATCCGTCCAATTATCCCCTGGTCTACACGGAGGAAGAATTAGACCAAGCCTAAAAATGAGAGCTAGAAGGCCATGGGTGGCTAGTGAACGAGCACGGACACTAGCTTCCCCAAACTGCAGCTTGTCGGCCACCAGGGAGGCTCATCAAGGCGCTCACCACGGGAGGGAAGCCCTGTATAACTGGTTAGTCGAGGTCATGGTAACTCCCGGCGTGGAGTCGGATGGTTGAGGACTGCCCCCTCGGCACAACGAACCCCACCATCACCAGAGCCCCCCGAGGCCCCCGGAAAAAGCCCGTCCAGGCCAGAGGGACATATGCTGGAGAAGAGCGGCAGGGCGACTTCACTGCCATGCCGAGAGCACCGGGCAATTCCAGGCATCTCTTGGTGCTGGTGGACACGTTTTCGGGGTGGCCGGAAGCACTCCCTGCCGGAACCCAAACGGCAGCCACAGCGGCTAAGGCGCTGCTGAAAGAAAGAATCCCCAGGATGGGCTCCCAGGATCCCTACAAGGTAACAAGGGTCCAGCGTCTGTGTCTCAGGTGGCAGAGGGGATAACAAGTGCCCTGGGCATAAGAGGGACCTTGCTCTTCGCCTGGAGACCCCCTGTCGTCGCGGAAAGTAGAGAGAACCCATCAGACCTCGGCACGAGCCTGAGCCGAGCGCTGCCAGGACACTCAAGAGAAGTGGACCGGGCTGCTTCCCATTGCCCGGAGCCTCGAGCGGTGGCCCCAGGCGACGAGTCAAGGTTAAGCGCGTGTGAATTCACGGCGTGTAGACCCACGCCTCCAAGCCCCCGAGAAGGGCCACCTCAGCCCCCTGGAAATGGAACAACTCAAGTGCGGCCCCCGGCTGGCGGGGACTAAGACCGCCCTCCCGGGTACGGCGACCAGGTGTCGCCCGCACCCAGCCCCCGGCCCCCACCCCTTCCCGCCAGGAGCCGGGGGCACCTACCCCTGGAAAACCGCTGGCCGCAAGCCCTGCGCCCGGCCCGCGACCCTTACGGTCCTGCCGGCAGCCACACTGGACGGAAGGGGCCTCGAGCTCCGACCGCCACCGACACGCCCCGGGGCCGCGGCCCCTGACCGCTCGGGGACGGCCCCTCCCCGACCGGACGCTTCTCTGCCCGAAAACCGACCCCGCTGTGAGCAGGAGCCTCGCGCCAGGGCCCGAGACCCGGCTGCCCGCACTTTCAGGACCCCTGTTCTCTTGCTAAGACGTGGGCCACGGCTCTTAAAACTGTCTGGTGTCCTTCGTCCCCGGGTGGTTAGAGGAAAGAGGGCCCCTCAGGGATGTGAACAGTCCGCCAGGGTCGAGGCCTGGGGACAGCCACGCACACCCAATGGCGGCCGAGGAGAAGCTCTGCTCCTGCCCTGGGTCACAGCGCCCGCGCTCTGCCGGAGGCGCCGCAGGAGAGGCCCTCACCACCAAGGCGCAGGACAGGCGGCCGAGGAAGAGGGCCTGTCCCCAGCAACGCTCGTCAACAATTCCCGGGAAATGAAGATACAATCTGGTAATAAAATTAAGTCTAACCTTGCTTCCCTCTCCGCTCAGTGTAGCTTCACTGGCTCGCAGGGGGCCGCGTGCAGAGGCCACGCACCCGGCGCCTGAGACCAGGGTTCCAGGTACCATGGTGGCTTGGACACCCCGGCGCCCGGCAGAGAGCAGAAGGGCCGCCTGAGGCAACGCGATTCAAGATGGCGGCGTGGGGGGGGCGGGGGTTGTGTGCAGAGATGCTGCGCCTGCGCCTGCGCCTGCGCCCACCCCTGAGAGCCCCTCCCCCTCCCCTCCCCAGATCCCCATAAAGCAGCCTCTTTCCAGCACCTGGTAGGAGAGCGTGTGTGCAGAGCGAGCTGGCCCCTCTTGATTCTCTGATCAGAGGATAACATTTTCCTTTGTTCTGAACCAAACTCCCTCTCGTTCTATTGGCTCAAGTGACCACGGGCAGGAGGACCTTGTTGGGGACCCACTCAGGAGGGTGGGTGACAGTACCACCCACAGGACAGAGCCAGGTCTTTGTTTCACTCAATTTCACAACCACCCTGTGGGAGGTACTATTATTATACCCATTTTACAGATGGAAAGACCGAGGAACAAATGGGTTAAATGGCATTGCTGGTGTATGACAGAACTGAACGTCCATCTCCAGGCTGTCTGGCTCCAGACACCGTATTCTTAAGACCGAGTTCCATGCCTCTGCCTGAGGGTAACGACTCGGGCTGCTGGTTGAGAGGAGAGCCACATGCTCCAGAGAGGTGGCCAATTGACAGCTTGGTTATAAGCATTAAAGCCTGAGCCACATCACAAGAGTCCCTTTACCTACGGCCACACCTCTCAGAAAGCAACTTTGAATGGGGTCAAATGCCAAACACACACACACACACACACACACACACACACAAAGTCTTACTCTGATCTTGGCCTGGAAGACTTGAGAACAGGATTCGTCACCATCCACGTCTACAAGGCAGAACCCATCAGAAACCCTCAGCTAATTCCCTGGAATCTGAGTCATGGGATAATCTCATCAACTTTCCCCCTTTGGTCAGAACATGGCCTTTTTTGACATGACATCCTTTTTTGAATTTTTCTCAACTCTTTCCAAAGGGCAGTCATCCCAGAAGTCATTTCTTTTAAAGTGTCACACTCAAGCCAGCACAAAGGTGGAGAATGAAATGCGTGTATGTCGTAAACCTGAATACAGACAGTAAGTGCTCATAAACTCCCGATGGAGGCAACAGGCTCCCCGGAGGGCGGGGGCGGGGTGTCCGCGCTCTGCCACCAGAGCACAGCCGGCTCCCGGTTCAGTTCCCCAACAACCAAAAGCCAAACACTCGAGCAGGGGGCAGCGGTGCTGGTGTTAGCACAACACCTTGAGAGGCGTAGGTGCCTACGTTGCTTTTATTTACATTCGCAAGGACCCATCAGTCACAGAGGGAGCATCTAGACAGAACTAACATTCCCTAGACATCGTCCTGGGTAGAGAGCTTGTCAACTTGGAGAATGATGACATTTTTAAGACCGTAATAAGGTGAGATCCGAAAGCATTTGAAACTCTGGGGCCCTCCTGGCAGCTGCTGGACACCAAACTCGGAGAGCCCTCGGAAGAAGCAGGCGGCCTGGGGACGCAGGAAGCCAAGCCGCTCCTGCAGCTGTTGGGGCCAAAGCCGGCCTCTCCCCACCCCCTCCCAGCTCCGGGAAGAAGCAAGAGCTCCAGAAAGAACGGAAAAAGGGAAAACGTGGAGAGACGGAATTGAGGAAGGGTGCCTTGGACAGACCCGGAAGGGCCAGCGAGGGACAGAAAGGTTAAAATTGAGTGCAGCATTGGTTTTAGAAATAACTCTAGGAATAATTAAAAAGCAAAGCTCGAATGCCATCTTGGGGTGTGAGATAACAGCCCAAGTCCCTTTTGAATCTCTCTTTATAAATACGTTTAATTAAAACAGTTTTGACAGCAATGATGTCCTCGGCAGGTTGTATTCACGTCTGGAAAGACTGGCAGCGAAATCTTTCCTTTAAAGTGAGCACATTCTCTCTCATCCTAAAATGTTTTGACTACCAGGCCTGGAGAGAACTAAGGAACACCCCAGCTATATGGAAACCAGATGCAAATTCTAGGACACAAGTGGTTCATTGGTGCTTACAGAAATTCCAGATCTAGAGACCTCTCAGCTGACGTCAATGTGAGGAAGATTTCAGAGCATTTAGGAAGAAATGATTGTGAGGGGCCAGCACGGAGCAAGTCATGTCAAACATTTTTGATAAAAAGGCTTATTTTTCATATAATGATTTTTCAATCATATTCTTTTTTCAGATTGTAAAAGTAGTATCATCTCATTTTTTTAAAAGCACTAAAAATATAAATAAGTAGATGAATGGCCTCCACCATTATCCCAACCCTCAGAGATGACCACCATTAACTGTCTGATTTATCCACGTTTTTCTCTGCATATACACTATTTTACAAAAACAGGATTTATACAGATGTAGCCTGCCTCCCAGAAGACTCATGTTACTGGAAAGATGATCTCCAAAAGTAAATTAATTTTTAAAGTAATTTCAGTGAACTTTGACGTTCACCTATGCATGCTTCATTTTTGAAACTGAGCAGTCCACTAGGAAAACTTAATATTGTCATTTCGATAGTCAGACAATATTACTGTTCCCATATACAAAAAAATAGAAAGTGTGAATCATTAAATAATCTCACAGTGATTAGTATAGTTAACGAAAATGATCATACCATTAAGCAAAATCCAGGTACTGTTAAAAGCATTTTACATGTGTTAACTCTTAAGAACAACCCTACGAGGAAGGAAGTAATATCCTGTTTCAGGTAAAGAAAATGAGGCCCAGATAAATTAATGTTCCCGAGGTCATGCAGCAGGTAATTGTGGTACCATTTATTCAAACCTATAAGTCAATATGTGTTCCATCCTACTGCCTACCATTCAAGTAATTGGTTTATGGTTATGAATATATGCAGGTAAATAAATCAAACATGCTTAAAATTGTTTTGTGATGTGACTATGCATATTCTGGACTTATTAGTAGAAGTAATGAGTTTGGAGTCCACCCTCTGGCACTTAGCACCAGTGTGACCTTGAGCAAATCTTTCATCCTAAACTCAGCTACAAAGTGAAGATCCTATCCAAAGTCATAGTGGCCTTGTAGGGCTATCAGGAATCGAAGAGGAAACAACATCATAGATCCTAGGAATATTTTTAAAAATTAATAAGGAAAGAGTATGACAAGGATAAGTCAAAAAATTGACAAATCAGATAGTCACATTCTTTTATTAAAAATTTATTTATTGTATTTATTTATTTTTGGCTGTGTTGGGTCTTCATTGCTGTGCACGGGCTTTCTCTAGTTGTGGTGAGTGGGGGCTACTCTTTGTTGCGGTACGTGGGCTTCTCATTGAGGTGGCTTCTCTTGTTGCGGAGCACAGTCTCTAGACGCGTGGGCTTCAGTAGTTGTGGCTTGTGGGCTCTAGAGCGCAGGCTCAGCAGTTGTGGCACACAGGCTTAGTTGCTCTGCAACATGTGGGATTTTCCCAGACCAGGGATTGAACATGTGTCCCCTGCATTGGCAGGCGGATTCTTAACCACTGCACCACCAGGGAAGCCCCCGCATTCTTAAAAGATACAGTTTACTAAAACTGGCATGAGAGTAAATTAAAAAGTAAGAATAAACCCATACCTATTAAAGAAATGGAATTGTAATTTAAAACCTTCACAAAAATACATAGCCAGATCTAAACGGCTTCTCCCCAAATTCCATCAAATATTTAAGAAAGAAATAATACAAATCCTACACAAATACTTTCAGAAAATAGAGGAGGAGGAAAATTTCCATCTCATTTTGTGACGTCAGCCTTATAAACTAAAAGGTACCAGATAAAGTAAACTAAAATAAAACTATGGCTAATATTCTTCATGAACTTAAAGGCAAAAATTCTTAACAAAGTACTGGCAAACCAAACAATACAAACCAAACAATATTTTTTAAGTGTAAGACATCATGTTCAAGTGGGACTTATACAGAACTTCAAAGTTAGTTTTACATTTGAAAATCAATCAGTGTAATTCATCACATTAACAAAATAAAAGATAAACCATACGATCATCTCAATAGATAACAGAAAAAGCATTTGACCATTTAACACTCATTCATGATAAAAACTCTTAGCAAGCACGAAATTCTCCACTCTGATAAAGGGTGTCTACAAAAACTTAGAGTTAACATCATACTTAATAGTGAAAGACTGTTTTCCCACTAAGATCAGGAACACAGAAAGGACATTCACTCCTTTTCAACATTGAACTGGAAGCCATAGCCAATGCAATAAGGCAAGAAAAAGAAATACAAGTCATACAGATTGGAAAAGAAGAAAAATGTAATTTGCAGACATGACTGTCTGCATAGCAAATCCTAAGGAAATATGAAAAAACCACTAGAATGATTAGTTGCAAAGTTGCAAAACACAGAGTCAATACTTAAAGATCAGGATATTCCTTGGCAGTCCAGTGGTTAGGACTTGGTGCTTTCACTGCCATGGGCCCAGGCTCAGTCCCTGGTCAGGGAACTAAGATCCTGCAAGCCACATGACATGGCAAAAAGAAAAAAAATGAAAAAAATCAGTAGTATTACTAACAATGATCTATCTGAAAAAAATATAAATAATTCCATTTGCAATAACATCAAATACAATAAAATACTTAGGAATAAACTTAACCAAGGAAGTGGAAGATCTATATGCCAAAAAATATAAAACATTGAAGAAAGAAATTGAAGAAGACATAAATAAATGGAAAGGTATCCCATGTTCATGAATTGAAAGAGTTACTCCAATAATATTATTAAAATATCCACGCTACCCAAGGCCATCTATAGATTCAATATAATCCCTATCAAAATTCAAAAGACATTTTTTCACAGAAATAGAAAAAATATCCTAAAATTTATATGGAACCACTAAAGATCTCAAATGGCCAAAGTAATCTTGAGAAAGAACAAAGCTAGAGGCATCTTACTTCCTGATTTCAAACTGTGTCACAAAGCTATAGTAATCAAAACAGTATAGCACTGGCATAACAACAGACACAAAGATAAATGGAACATAATAGAAGCCCAGAAATAAACCAGAAATAAATACATATATATGGCATAATATTTGACAAGGGAACCAAGAATACTCAATGGGGAAAGGAGACTCTGTTCAATCAATGGTAATAAATGCTGTGAAAACTGAATATCCATGCAAAGAATGAAATTAGACCCATATCTAATGCTATTCACAAAAAATAACTCAAAATGGATTAAGAACTTAAACATAAAATCTACAGCCATAAAACTCTTAGAAGAAAACATAGGGGAAAATCTCCTTGACTTTGCTCTTGGCAATGATCTTTTGAGGACACCAAAAGCAAAAGCAGCAAAAAGCAAATATCAACAAGTTGGACTACATCAAACCAAAAAGCTCTGCACAGTAAAAGAAACAATCAACAAAATGAAAAGATAGCATAACAAATGGGGAAATATTTTCAAAGCATATGTCTGATAAGGGGTTAATATCCAAAATATATAAGGAACTTAAATAACTCAACAGTTAAAAACAAACAAACAATCCTATTTGAAAATGGGCAGAAGACTTGAATTGACATTTTTTCCAAAGAAGACATACAAATAGTCATCAGGTACATGAAAAGGGGCTCAACATCACTAATCATCAGGGAAATACAAATCAAAATCACAATGAGATATTACCTCACACCTTTTATGGTGGTTATTTCAAAAAGACAAGAGACAACAAATGCTAACATTTGGATGTGGAGAAAAGGGGACTCTGGTGCACTGTTAATGAGAATGTAAATTGGTACAAGCAGGAGGGAAAACAGTATTTTCTTTAAAAATTAAATTAGGTTTCTTTAAAAATTAAAAATGGAACTACCATATGATCCAGCAATTCCACTTCTGGGTATATACCTGAAGAAGATGAAATCATTACCTCAAAGAGATATCTACACGTCCATGTTCATTGCAGCATTATTTACAACAGCCAAGACATGAAAACACTCTAAGTGTCCACTGGCAGATGAATGGATAAAGAAGATGTGATAGATAGATAGATAGACAGACAGATAGATAGATATAACATACACATGCACACACGCACACACACACACACACACACACACACACACACACACAAAATGGAATATTATTTAGACATAAAAAAGAAGGAAATCTTGCCATTTGTAGCAACATGGATGGATGGACCTGGAGGGCATTATGTAAGTGAAATAAGTCAAACAGAGAAAGACCAATACTGTATGATGTCACTTATATGAGGAATTTTAAAACATCAAACTCATAGAAACAGAAAGTAGAATGATCGTTGTTGTGGGCTGGGGGTGGGGGTGGAATGGGGAGATGTTGTTCAAAGGTTACAAACTTTCAGGTATAAGATGAATTGCTTCCAGGGACCTAACACACCACATAGTGACTGTAGTTAACAATACCGTATCCTGTACTTGAATGTTGCTATGAGAATAGAGCGTTAATGGTCTCATTACAACAACAACAAAATGGTAATTATGTGAGGTAAAGGATGTGTTAACTAGCTTTATTGTGGTAAACATTTCATAGTGTATACATGTATCAAATCATCACATTGTACACCTTAAACTTACACAATGTTATATGTCAATTATATCTCACTAAAGCTAGGGAAAAAGTGACATTTCTATATACCAGCAATAAACAAATTGAAATGAATTTTTTTAAAACTTCCATTTGCAATACAAACACATGAAATACCTCTATGAATAAAGATGTGTATGCTGAAAAATAAAAACACGGCAGAGAGAAATAAAAAGAAGACAAGTAAATAAATGGAGAAATACACCTGTTCTTGAATAAGAAGACCCAATAGAGATAAAATGTCAATTGTCAACAAACTGATCCATAGACTTAACACAGGCACTTTTTGTAGAAATTGGCAAACTGATTCTAAAATTCTAAAAAATATATGGGAACTCAAAGAACCTAGAATAATCCAAATGATTTGGAAAAGAAGAAAAATGTTGAGGATTTAACACTACTTGACTTTAAATCTTACTAAACAATTACAGTTATCAAGATAGTGAACTATTTATTAGCATAAGGATAGACACACACATCAATGGAACAGATTAGGGAGTCTAGAAATGAACTCATATATAAAAATGATCAATTGAGTTTCAAGAAAAACAACAAGGTAATTCAACGGCAAAAGGACAGTCTTTTCAAACAAATGGTGCTAGAACAACCAGATATCCATATGGTCTTTACCTCAAACTATAGACAAATGCTAACTCACAGACCTAAATGTAAAAGATGACAGTATAAAACTTCCAGGGGAAAATATATGCAAGCTTGGAGTAGCAAAGATCTCATACACAGGACACAACAAACACTAACCACAAAAGAAAAAATTAATAAGTGGAACTTTATCAAAATTAAAACCACTTTTTAAAGGCATTGTTAAGAAAATAAAGTAAGTCACAGACTGGGAGAAAATATTTGCAATATGTGCATATGAGAAAAAAATTGCATCCAGAATATATTAAAAATTTTCATAATTAAATAACATAAATATAAAAAACCTAATTTTTGTAAGGAGGGAAAGATTTGAACAAACACTTTGGAAAAAGAAGTTATACAAGTGTTTACAAGCATATTAAGAGATGCTCAACAAATTATTCATCACAGAAGCATACATTAAAAAGACTCAAAACACTGACAACACCAAGTGTTGACAAGCATATGGAGAAACTGGAACTCATATATTTCTGATAGGCATGTAAAATGGTACAACCATGGAAAACAATTTGGTAGTTTCTTATAAAGTTAAGCATATACTTGCTATGACCTGTCAATTCTACTCCTAGATATTTACCCAAAGGAAATGAAAACACATGTCCACATAAAGTCAAATTCACCTATGTTCAGAGCAGCCTTATTCATAATTGCCCCAAAGTGGAAACAATCCAACTTTTCCTTCCTTAGGTGAAGAGACAAACAAATTGCAGTACACTCATACAGTAGAACTCTACAAAGCAATAAAAAGGAATGAATTTCTGATGGATGAATCACACAAACATTATGCTGAACAAAAAAGACCAGATCCAAAAGACTATGTACTGTATGATTCCACTTGTATGAAATTCTAGAAAAAGTAAAACTGTGGGGATAGGAAGTAGATCAGTGGTTGTCAAGGTCCAGGATGTGGGGAAAGAGAATTGACTATAAAAGGGTACAAGAAACTTTCTCATGTGAGAAATGCCCAGCAGGATAATTATGCTGACTCTTACATGGCTGTTCTCAAAGCCAGGCTTTGTCAACCCTGGCTCCACTGACATTCTTGGCAGTGTAGTTTTTGTTGTGCAGGGCTGGTCTGTGCACTCCTGGATGTTTAGCAGCATCCCTGCCCTCTATCTCAGTAGATGTCAGTAGCACCCCCCCACCCCCCAAGTTGTGTCAACCAAAAATGTCTTCAGACATTGCCAAATATCTCCTGGGGAATAAAATTGCCTCTGGTTGAGAACCACTAGTCAAAACTCATTAAACAGTAGACTTAAAATTAGTTAATTCTGTTGTACATAAATTATACCTCCAGAAAGCTGATTTTTTTAATGTAGAAGGCAGTTTGGGACTACATGCCTTACACCCGGGAGATATGATTTTACTTCTATGTATTTTACATATCCTTCAGTATAATCATCTGAGCTCTATATTTACTGAAATAATTTTTCTGCAGATTTTTGAAATATTATTCTATTTTTATCTAATATTCAACATTGCTACTGAAAAATCAGGTGCAATCTTAATTCCTGATCCTTTGTGACCTTTTCTATCTCTCTGAAAGTTTTTACCCCCTTTTTTTCAATCATTATGCTAGGTTCTTATGGACCTATTCAAATTGGAAAATTATGTCCTTCAGTTCTAGAAAATTTTTGAGCAGGATGTATTTTTAAAATTCCTCCAGTCTACTTTCTCTATTTTCTTTTCCTAAAACTCCAGAAAGATGTTGAACTTCCCAAACCTAGCCTTTGATTTTCTCATCTTTTCTCTCAGTGGTTCATCTTTTTGTCTTGTCATTACTTTCTAAGAGATTCTCTTTACCCTGCAAATCTTACTGGAAATTTTGTTCCAGCTTTCTTTTTTTTTTTTAATTTCAAAGAGCTCTTTCTTGTTCTCAGATTGTTCCTCTTCTCTATGGACGTTATTGTAATTCAACTATTTTTTCTTCTGATCTTTGCAGATGTGTCTCCTCTAGAGACAATGCTAATTTCAGTCTCTTATATTAAAGGCTGTCCTCAAATGTGTGGTGATCCTTAGCTATGGGTCCATATTTAACGGGAAATATGAAAGTCTTAAAACTGAGTGTTCGTTCTCTATGCAAGGGTGGAACTTGTTGACTGGTAGACTTCAGGAAGTGAACAAGTAGTAGAAAGTGGACTTTTCTTTCCAGAAAATGTCAGTGTCTGAAGATGTTTTCTCTGGGGACTCAAAGTTCCTTCAAGGATGAATTCTTACCCAAGGGTAAAAGAAACATCTCTGGCTTCCAATGTTCTAGGAAGAGGGCAAGGGAAGCAGGCTGGTAGGGGGCCTCACCATCACTTTCTCAAACATTCATTTAATGTTCCTATTTTCAGCCCAGATCTCATCATTGGCTTCCACTGTGTCCTGTGTCCCTGAGTCTGAAACCCCTCTAATCCAGATTTGGAAGAAAATGGTTCTCCCTCTGAAGCAGAATAATGGGAATAAGTTTGTCACTTCGGTGAGCAGGGTGGATATAGGTATTCAGAGGGGAGCTGTCAAACTCCATTTACAGATGAATCATTCTGTTCCCCCGTCCCCTTTGTCTCTGTCTCCTACTGAGCAGAAATTTGGGTGAAGCTGGGATAAATTAGATCAAAAATTGCTGTGATTTGGAAAAGGCTCCCTAAGATAAGTCATGAGTTGCATGAAATGTGATTTTCCAGGATAAAGGAAAAGGTAAAGATGAGGGGGGAAAAAAAAGAACCAAGTGGAGCCAGTTAAGGGAAGCCCAAAGCTGTAGCACCCAAAGCTGTAGAGCAGAGATCCTTAAGAAGGCTAGAGACCTCCCTGGTGGTGCTGCAGTTAAGAATCCGCTTGCCAATGCAGGGGACACGGGTTTGAGCCCTGGTCAGGGAAGATCCCACATGCTGCGGAGCAACTAAGCCCGCAAGCCACAGCTACTGAGCCCGTGTGCCACAACTACTGAAGCCTGCACTCCTAGAGGCCATGCTCTGCAACAAGAGAAGCCACCACAATGAGAAGTCCACACACCGGAACGAAGAGTAGCCCCCGCTCGCCGCAACTAGAGAAAGCACACGCACAGCAACGAAGACTCAATGCAGCAAAAATAAAAGAAAAATTTAAAAAAGAGAAGAAGGCTAACTCAGCTGGAATAAAGTGCATGGGACAGAAAAAAGGGAGCATTCAACATAGAGAAAGTGGCCTATGGGATTGGTATCAAGACTCTGTCAATCGTAAATATAGGATTTTTCCATGAAAGTAACCCTGGAACTGCAGAAGATATGTGGAGACCCTGGGATGAGCAGAGGTGCTTTTATGGACTTGTGTGTCTGTAGGAGAAAGTGGCTTTTCCTTGGAGAAAGAACAGCTGTAAAATGATAAAACGGAAAAGGGATGGTAGGGGTTCTTTTCCTCCCCCCAAGCAATGGTCCGTTTGTCCTCAGGAGTAAAATCAGACCTTGCAGAAGTACAATATGCGTGAGGAGCTAAACAAACATATAACTTGAGGCTAAAAATCCTCAGGCAGTTGCTTCCTCATCCCTCCTCCTCCAATCCCCCAGAGCTGGGGATTACAATTTAAAGAGCATCTTCTTCTAATGCTGCTTCTCCCTGCAGGCAACAGCAAAGCCCTGACTTCGAGAGGAGTGAGGAGCTCTGCCCGCCAGGGCACATTTCCCCCTTCCTCCCTAAACTCCAGAAACTGGCACCAGCTGGCTCTGCTGCATCACTGGAGGAAAGCTGATACCCTTCGAGAAAATGATCTCAGAGGCCAAATCAACAAGACAGTTGAAGAACACAGCCTATTCAAAAAAAAAAAAACAAAAAAAACAAAACACTATTCAGGATTAAAGATTCCACCAGAATATTAGGACACAGAGGCAAGAATTTAAAACTAGCCTAATTTGCATATCTCTTTAAAAAGAATTTTAAAAATACTAGCAACATGAAACAGAAAAGAAAGCATACAAAAGCATCAAAATATAAATAATAGGTACAAAAACGCAATATTTGAAATAAAGAACCCTCTAGATGACATAAAGGGCAAAACGGAAATAGCCCAGGAACAAAGTAACAATTTGAAAGACCAGATTGACCAATTCTCCCAGAAGGAAGAAGAAAAGTCAAAGAAACAGAAAATATAAGAGAAAATTGAGGTGATATAGAGGTTAGAAATAGAAGTAAGTGGTAACATATAAATAATAAAAGTCCCAGAAGTAAAAAATAATAATAAAAGTGGAGAGTAAGAATAATTTTGAAAAATAATAGACTAAATTCCTCCAAATTGAAAAAGATTAGAAACCTCAAATTTAAAGAACCCCTAAGCTGATAAAAAAAAATTTTTTAATACAGATGGTAAAACCCACACCTATCCATGTTATTATGAAAAGTAAGAATGCCAAAAAGATGATTTTTAAATGTTTCCAGGAAAAAAAAAAAGCAGATTCAGATTGAAACCGCATTTCCAAACAGCAACAATAGATGCAATAACTCAATAGAATTATATTTTTTAAGTATTGAAGGAAAAGAACTTTAAACCTGAAATTTTGTAACCAACTGAACTGCCATCCAAATATACAGGCATGACTTTTTTTGTTTCTCAGGCATACAAGCCCTCAGATGTTTCACCACAAAGACTCATAAAAATGGTTTTATAAAGAATATTTGAATAAGAAGAAAGACAAATGCAAGAGATGATGCAAGAGATATATATCTAAAAGAGAAGGGATTAAGTAACCTGAAAGAATTTGTATTGTCTTAAATAAATAGCTAAGACTAAAGAAAAAGGTAAAAATATCAATAATAGTGTAAATTAGAGTGTAGATAATAACTACCTGATAGGTGCTGACAGAGGTGGGAAGAAACTAAGAATGAAAGTTCTTGTCTTATTGGGGGGATATTGATATGATTTTTTTCAAAAGCAAGAAAAGATTTAACAAATATAGAAAACTTGAGACAAAGAAGACAGAACTAAGTTCAAATACATCAATAAGTAAAATAAATATATTTGGATGAAACTCACCACTCAAATTATTAACAGATTGAATATTTTAAATACAGGTATGTGTTATCTGTAAGAGACACTCATTAAGAATAAGGATATGCAAAGTTTGTACATTTTAAAAAAAGATTGACAGTGGCAGGGTAGGCAAATATGAACCAAAAGAAAGCCATGTAGCATATCAGTATCATTAAACTAGACTCTAAGACAAAAGGTACTGTGATGGATTGAGAGGGTTACCATAAAATAATAAGAGTTTTAATTCACCAAGAAGAGAGCAACTTTAAATATAAATGCACATGAAATAGCCCCATATATATTAGGTAAAATTTTATAGAACAAGGGTGAATTTAGCAAGGCTTTTTCAGTTATTGGTAGATCAAAAGGAAATAAAAAATCAGCAAGGATATAGAAAATATGCACCACTCAGTTACAAGTTGTGACCCACTTAAATAACATCTAACATAGAGTTCTTCCAAATAATACAGAATATACTTTTTTCTCAAGCACACCTGGCGTATATGCAAAAATCTGATCATGTACTGGGTCATTTAGAAAGTCTCAATAAACTTCAGTCTTAAGTATTGGGTTGGCCAAAAAGTTCGCTGGGGTTTTTCCATAAGATGTTATGGGAAAAACCCCAACAAATTTTTTGGCCAGCCCAATGTAAAGCAGACTGGGAACTCTGACCATCAATGAAATTAAATCAGAAGTTTAAAATATAAATTTAAAATGCCCACGTATTTAGCAGTATTGCTAAATAACTCATGGATTAAAGGGGAAATATCAAAATTTTAAAAATTTCATACCTAAGACTGACAATAAAAAAACCATAAATTAAAATTTCTGGGATGCAGCCAATGTGTACTTTGAGGAAAATTTATAGCTAAATACTTACATTCGAATGGAAGAAAATCTCAGAGTTAGTGAGTTGAGTGTTCTTAAGAGATTCAGGGGACGAAACAAACTCAAAGAAATTAGAAGAAATTAGAAAATAAAAATAGAAACAGAAATCAACAAAATAGAAAACAAAAACACAATAGAGAAGAACCAA
This sequence comes from Physeter macrocephalus, assembly GCF_002837175.3. Classification (NCBI taxonomy): domain Eukaryota; kingdom Metazoa; phylum Chordata; class Mammalia; order Artiodactyla; family Physeteridae; genus Physeter; species Physeter macrocephalus. Next base: position 105,576,802 of record NC_041231.1, on the reverse strand, counting down.
AAAGCTAAGAGTTGGCTCCTTGCTAAAACTAACAATATAAATTTCTCAAGATTTATCAAAATAAGAAGATAAAAGTTAATATGAGCAGTATTATGAATTAAAGGAAGTACACATGAAGTGTACATAACAAATAATACAAATATGATCAAAACTGATAGGCCAACAATGAAAACTTCGACAAATTCCTACAAAAATATAACTTACTAAAACTGACTTAAGCAAAAACATTTTGAATAGTGATATAATTATCAAAGAAACTAGCACACTGGCTAAAATTATTCCCCCCAGACAAAAAAGTACCCAGCCCAGATGGATTTACAGGTGGGGTCAAACTTTCAAGGAACAGATCATCTCAATTTGATACAAATTCCTCCAGACAATCAAAAAAAATAAAAAAGAGAGATTATTCCCAAGCTCGTTTTACAAGGGGAGATGTTGGAGGAGAATGAGCAATGAACAAAAGGAAGAAAAATCTCTGCTTTCATGGAACTTACATTCCAGGGTGGGTGTGGGAGGGGCACACAATAAATGAGTAAAATATGCAGTATGTTAGATGGTGGTAACTGCTGAAGAAAAAGATAAAACAAGGAAGACAAACAGGAAATGGCTTGTGCTGTTTAGAATAGGGTGGGCAGGTAGGCCTCCCGTGTGACGAAGACCCGAAGGAGGTAAGAGAAAGATCCGTGGGTGACCGGGAAAGCACAGGGCAGTCAGAGGGAGAAGACGTGCAAAGGCCCTACGGTTGGAGCATGACGGCTGTGTTCAAGGAACGAATGGACGACAGGGTGGCCAGGATTGGGCAGCCAAGGATGAGGAGAGTAGAAAATGAGGGGCCAACCTAGGCTTTGACTCCGAGCACTGTGGGAGAGAGGGAGGAATTCTGGTACACCTCTCTTAGGAAAGCAGGCTTCACCACCACCACCCCAGAGTCAGCCATGAGGCCCCAAGTGGCAGTTTGAGGCGACACAGAAACAGCATTTTTCAGATGGGCGTGATGCAGAAACAAGAAGCCAATTTGCAGCATGTCAGCAGAGACTGTGCATGTAGCCAGAAAGAAAGGGAATCGAGTTTGACAGTATCTGCGTTTCAATATTGCTTACAAAGATGCACTTACAGCACCTCAGTGAGGCTGCCCATGCAGGGATGATTAGGCTAACTTACAGATAGGAAAAAATGAGGCTCAGAGAGGTTAAGTGAATGGCCCAAGGCCACACAGCTGGTAAGTGACAGAGCTGGGACAAAGGCCAGACCTTTTGTCCAGGGCTGCACCCACCCTGCTGTGCTCCCTGGCTCAGAGTCTGTGGGACGCACCCCTCAGATTGTACCTTATTTCTTCCTGTAAGCCATTATTCTCCCTCGCTCTTTTTTCCTCTTTGCAGTTTGTTCTTATCAGCCCCTTGTTTCATGGTTGCTTTTACAAGTAGCCTGAGTTAACCTCCATAGCTACGATTTCATTGACAATAAAACAGCTTTATTCCATGAGTCTCTTTCAACTCTGTGAACATATTTTTGTTCAAAATAACATCTTCAGCAAATGGAAAAAAGCAAACTCCACTTCCCCCGACCCAACCCTTCTAACACAAAATAAACCACAGCCACGGGTTACCAGGGTATTTGAGAGTCAGCCTGTGGAACCGGCCGTGTCTCTCGTGGCGGAGCCCAGCCCGGGTGTCCTGCAGGTTTCCCTCCCCAGAGCCCTGGGGCCGCGTCCTGGGAAGGAGGGAGCCCCCGCCGAGCTGAGCTGGACGCTGGGCGGACTTTATAAATAGTCCTTGCTAGGAACAGGCTCTCAGATTCAGCTCCTGCCCACTTCCTCCTGGTGGCCATATTTTATTTTTTAACCCACAGCGGACACCTTGTACTGACGCCCCCCTCACCAGAGAAAAACACCCTGTGTGGGATTCGTAGCCCTGCAGCCTGCCTCCCACCCCCTCCAGCCACCCCATCTCGACTCAGGTGAGAGCTGCTTCAGAGGCAGGCTCTGATCTCCTCCCCACCCCACGCCTGACTGCTGCTCTTAGAAGACGAGGGACCATGATTTCTACAAGTAAAGATAACCCCCGCGTTATCAGAGTCATGCTTGTAGAGCGCCGTACGGCTCACACGAGGAGCCGCCCGTGGCCCTGGGACAAGGCAGGCACCATACTGGGCTCACCAGGGCCCTTGAAGGTCAGTCTTCCTCCCAAGCTCTGGCCAGGTCTCCGCCTGATGGGCAGCCCACCGCCAGCCCCCTCAAGCAGCCCAATTCCTCTGCAGACAGCTCTCCCCGTCAGAAAGTTCTCCCTACGAAGCTGAATCCCACGTCCTCAGACCTCAGCTGGGCCCCACCAGGGGGCTTCTGGCCGAGCTTCAAGCTCCCTAACCCTGCCACTGCAGTCTCCAGGTATCAGAGGGGGACCAGTGGGCACCCTGGTCCATCAACTACTCCTCCTGTGTCTGGGTTCTGAGCTTCACACCTCATGCTCTGTCCTCTCTTATCACCTGTCTGTACAGAGCGAGATCCTCTTCTGATTAGTTGCATCACGAGCTCCCAGCCCATGGGCGTCTGTGCGGGCCAGAACCTGAGCACCTGCTTGTCCAGTTTACCTGCACGGTCCTTCATCAGCTCCATCAGCTAGGGGCTACTCATCCTCCCATCCGACAGCCAAGGTGGCAGAAGCTCCAAAGTGAACCAGGAAGCCCGACTGCAGAGCCAGTGCCTGACACCTAGAAAGTGTCAAGGATGTGAAAAGCCTCTGGTGGGGCAAGAAAGAGCCAGAGGTTGCAGCAGCAGTAGATACAAAAGATGAACCCTGAACTCTGAGTTCATAGCCGTTTGAGGCCATCAAAGAGAGGAATGCAAGGAGTGCCATTGGAGATGGATTAAAGGATGCTTTGGATTCCAAGTGGTTCAGACAGGTTCCAGGAAGAAGAAACAGAATGAGCAAAGGCATGTGGGGTGTGTCTTGGGAACATCTGCGAGACTGGGCTGGACGGAGGGTCCTTGAGCAAATGCCCACGGAAGTCTCGCTGGGCTGGGCTCCCCTGCAGGCCAAGGTCACAGGTTCTGGAGCTCTCAGGGGACCTGGAGAAGGCAGACCAGCGGGCAGGCGACAGCTGCCTCCACACTGACTAACCCGTCCTCTCTCCCCACTCCCCTGGCCGCCCGGAGAGGTGTCTCGCGTGCCACAGACACGCAGCCCACGCAGGACACGCCACCCCTTGAAACCAAGCTGGGAGCAGCCCAGCCCTCTGCCCCGGACGGCTCTGCTTTGGCGCCAGCCATACTTTTTATTTGCTCCTTTTTGCTCCGGCTCAGGTTAGTGCCAATAACATCTCAGCCATGAATGGAACAGATACATGCAAACATTTTTACTGTTAAAATAATGTTTTCCTTGTATTAACATTCATAATTGAGGGTCACATACAAGCAGTAAGCAGACTGGAAACACCATCCCTGGTTGACTTGTTGACAAAATAATTCACAAGCCATCCTCAGGCCCTCAGCCACGGAGCTGGAAACAAGCTTCCAGTTGCTGAATGAACCATAGCAGACACCAAATAAAGCCATTCATCTTAAAATCATCTCAGAACCCGGGGTGCCTTCGAAAGCACGCAAGTTCAAATGGCCACGTGCTGGCACAAAACGCTGACCCTCAAACATCACGTTTCTGCTTTACCGGATTCTGGTACTTTTTCGGTGAGGTGTCTGGGCACTTCATTTGCCTGGGAGTCTTGGAATGCTGGTGAGTATGTTGGGTCCCCTAGGGCCCCAGAAAATGTCTCCAGCTGGTGCTGCTGTAATTTGAAAAGTCCCTCCAGGTTCCTCTCTCTTGGCTCGTATGTGACTAAGTGATCACAGCGACCCGATTCCATCCCAGGCCAGCAGTCTTCACTGAGTATCTATTACACCTCCAGGACATTCTGAAGACTCCACCATCTAATACGTCACCCACTCGATCCTGGCATGCACACTAAGACTTCTCAGACCGCACGTCCTGATTTGGGACCGTACAACCCACTGTTTCCGTAGGTTTAGGGTGAGCGAAGGTAACTCTGAGTTCACCCTGCCCTGCAGCCCACAGAGGAATTTATGTAACTGTTACAGCTTTCATACAAGCAGCAGATAAACAGTGATGGAGTCTGAGGCAAACAAATGACAGAAGGAGGGAATAATCGCAACTCAGAAGCCCTGCCTGGAAGAGGAGGCCTGTCCCTGTAGCTTAGAGCCTGAGTAGGACTCCAGGCAGTAGGTAGGGGCTGGGAAAGGAGTGCTCCTGCTTGAGGGGGAAATGGGGCTGTGCCTAGTACACGTAGGAACGGTAGGCGATGCTCCCCCGTACCTTGGAGCGGAGGCAAACTCCGGGAAGATGGGACAGGAAAGTGGGCTGGCTCCAATGCGGCGAGGCCCTGAGTGCCACACCCACCAGTCTGGCTAGCTTCTCCTTTCCCCCGTGACTCAGCTAGACTGCCTTCCCCGGCCTCTCGCAGAGCCGCGGCCTGCCACGTGACTCAGTTCTGCCCACAGAACATGCTAGGCGTGATGTAACGTGCACACGTCCAGGCCTGGCCCGAATCCCACCTCCTCAGGCCGCAGCTGGGCCTCCATCCGGGCGCTTCTGCTGCCGCTGTAGTTCCGACCGCAGCGCCCACGGCAACTTGGAGCCACACCGTGGAGACGGCCGGCCCTCTGCCGCCTCCTCCTGGTTGGCTGTGACGCGGAGCGTGACACCCCTCCCAGCCCCGGCTTCCTTCCCACAGGGCTGAGCGAGCGGCTCTGGCGCACGCGCTGGCCACCGAGCCGGGGCCCGCCGCGTGAGCTCTCGAGTCGGCGTCTCTGCAGCTGCGGTACCCGGCGGGGAGGGGCGGTTGCGTGCTGTCCCTCGGGCCCCGCGAGCTGGGCTTTCGGAAGGCAAGCAGGTAGCGGCGTGGGTGCTGGTGTGGACGTGGAAGCGAACCACGGCAGACGCCTGGCTGGAAACGTCTTGAAAGGCTGGTGAGCGACGAGGTGCAAAGCAAAGGCAGTGACCGAGTGAGGAAGGAAGCTCGTCCACTCCCTTCTTCCTGTTCAGCTGTTCTGCCCCGTCTCCTGAAATGGGTCTCTCACAGGTCTCCGCCATAACGCAGTCTTCTTTCTTCATTAGCATTTGACACTGTTCACCCTGTTAACTGGCCCCTTTCTCCCGGCCCTCTGTTCTCTCTGCTTCGCCAGCCCTTCCCATCTCGGAACCCTCTTCCTCTCTCTCCCCATCGGCTCTTCTCTTTCCACCAGGCCCTCAACACAAGTCATCCTGACGCGTCTGGCTTCTCTATTCTAGAAGCACGGAATCCCTGGGACTCTCACGACCCCCGGAACGACCTCACCAGGCCTAACTTCTCTCCGGAGCTCCAGACCAGAGCGTTCAAAGCGCCATCTGAGCGGCCTGCACAGCTGTCCTTGCGGGCACCTCGATGCCACCTGCCCGAAACAGAATCTCTTCTCTCTCGTCACTCCTCTCTCCACTCGCCGCCCTCCAGGCAAAGCTGCTCCTGCAGCCCCAGTTGTCTGGGACCAGAGGGCCGGCGGCCAGCATGTCGTGAAGAGCTTGAACATCTCACTGAAGTCAAGGTGTGACCTCCCCCCGAGTCTAAGAACGGCACCCCGAGTCCCAACACCTTGTGAAAACTGATCTAACACTTATTCCAGCTTTACAGCATGTTGCCCCATTATCGCGATTCCTGCAAAAGCACACCTCCCGCTCCCGTGGCAAGGTGTCTGCTCCGCCTACCAGCTTCAGCAGGAGCGGAGACAAGCTCATTTCAAGGCAGGTGGTCCTTTCCTACTGTCTCTTATCTTGGGTCTCAATTCCCCAAAGGGTTAATCGAGTTTCTTTTCACCTCTCCAATTCAAAGATTCCTTTTCAGAAAGTAAAAGCCAAAGATCATTTGAACCATTTTGCTTGTTCTCAGTCATCACGTGGTATCTGGCCATTTCCTCCAGATTGCAGGCCTGGCCCTTCCTCATCTTCCTGCTGAGGACATAGCTGTCAAACCCCTTTAATTCTCTTTCCGCTTTCACAACTTTTAATTCACTCCACGCTCTACCTGAATTAGGTGGACTCTTTGGGTCACAGATGGTAGAAATCCAAGCTTAGGAGGGATTCATTGGGTCCTGGGGCCACAGCACAAGGAGGGTAGGCCGGGGAGGAGACGGCCAGGTCCAGGCCTCAAGCAGGGACTCCAGAGTCTCCGGGCCCGCCCTCTCTGCCCGGCCTCCGTTTCTCTCTGTGCACAGACGTCTTAGCCAAACCAGCTTCTGCAATGGGTGGATTCCTGACAACAGCAGCTCTGACTTACGTCCTTGACAGCTCTTTATCCAGAGAGTAAGAGCCTTTCTCTGGGCTCCAGCAGGGACACCCTGGTTAGCTCAGCATGGCTCAACCTCACTGAACTCTTGCAGGAGTCACTGAGATCAAAGTGGTGCAATGATTTACCCTTCCAGGGTCACATGCCCGTTTCTGGGCTCAAGAAAATAGAGTCTGCTACCGGAAGAAAGGAAGGCAGGGTGTGAGCAGGTAAAATGAACAGATGCTGCCATATTGGCCTCCCTGTAAGCGCACCTCCGTCAATGCATGCGCCTTTCCCGACCTGTCCTCTCTGGTCCGGTGTGGGGGACAGTGCCGAGGTTCCAGGCGGTCTGACGTGAATGGAGAACAGGAAATGAGTCTTCTCCACGTGCCGGGAAGAGAGGACTATTACAGAGTTCCAGTCCAGGAACTCTGCAGGGACAGTGACCTCCAGGGGTCACTTCTGGCTGCAATAGTCTGCGTTTCTGGGATGCCAACTGCAGGTAACGCTGCCCTTTGGCACCATCTCTCCTCCGTTTCTGCTCCCTCACTACTCTTGCCCCCGATCACCAGTCTCTGCAACCACCGTCAAGCCCAGAGCGCTCCCAATTCCCAGGTAGGGCACCTTACCTGAGAGTATTCATCCGCTCAGTTTACTCTCCAAAAAGGCTAACACCTCATGTGGTTCAGCTCAGCTATGTGCTTGGGAGGAGGGCCAACTGCTGAGTCATCTCCCCACCCCAAGCGTGAGTGACAGGTATCGTTAACTCTACTGAATTTGTACCGGGTAGGAGGTTATTATGGGCTGCTTTCCATCCCACCAAGAGCCCATATGTTGAAGTCCTAACCCCCAGCACCTCAGAATGGGACCATATTTGGAGACAAGGTTTTTAGAGAGATAATTAGGTTAAAATGAGATCACTAGGGTGGGTGCTAGTCTGACGGGTGTCCTTATAAGAAGGACACAGACACACACAGAGGGATGACCACGTGAGGACACAGGGAGAAGACGGCCGTCTACAAGCCAAGGAGAGAGGCCTCAGGAGAAAACAGCCCTGTGACACCTTGATCTTGGACATCCAGCCTCCAGACCGTGAGGGAATAAATGTCTGTTGTTGAAGCTGCCTGGTCTGTGGTACTTTGTCCCGGCTGCCCGAGCAGACAAACACGAAGGTGAAGGTAGCCAACTTCAAGCTGAGGGGCCAATGCCACTGCAAAGTCCAGAGGTGACCGTGGCCGCGGGCTTTATTAAAAAAAAGTCTAGCCTGGAATGGGAGGAGGAGGAGGTGAGGGCTGCAGGGCGAGGCAGGTGACCTACTCACCAGAGGTCCAGCTCTGCGCCCATCTCTGCATTAGCTGAACTCACCGAACGTAGGCTTGGTTTCTGCCTGAACTGACTTGCAAGTGGTTCGATTCAGAATATAATCCAGGGCGAGTAAGCGGCAGGGCCTGTGTTTTGGTCGAATGCGAAGGATGGGTGCCATCTGCATTTTGAAGCTCCTGGCTCCCTGTGTCCAGCCCTGGCAGGAGGGCAATCAGAGGCCCTCTCCACTGTGTGCGCGCGCGCGCACACACACACGCCCTCTCACCACGTGCAGGAAACCAATAGGTCCTGGAGCTGGGGGGAGGGGCTGGGGAAAGAGGAGGGTGACGCCAGCAGGGCAGCGAGGGCAGCAGTGAGAGTTGAGGGGCTGCTCCAAGGTCCGGCCCCAGACGCCCACTGTCGACACCGGGAAGAAGAGCTGGGGAGCCCCGGGGACTGTGGGTGCCGCGTGTCTCCAGACCCTCCCGAGTCTATTTATTTTCAGCGCAACTGGGGTGTTAACTTCAATTTCTTGACAATGGCGACGTCTCTAGCCTAACCCGCCCACCAGCTACCCACCTCAGCCTAACGTGTGCCGTGTTATGGGCTAATCGGGGGACTTCCAGGAGGCACACTTCCTTTGCTGGTGGTTAATTCATACACATACTGTCTGTACCAAATGGAAGGCTCATTCCAAGCAAAGCCACTGTGTAACCTTAAATTATTTTTGCCTGTGAAAATCATAAACGCCCAGAGCTAGAAGGCATCAGAGTGACTGGGGTGGCAGCACTTCGGAGGGACGGGAGGGAGAGGCTGTGAAATGTCGGGAAAGAGTGAACCTTGCAGCCCAGCTCCTGCTCCTCCACCTACTGGACTGTGACCCTGGGCAAGGCTCCAGGCTGCCTGGCCTCAGTTTCTTCATCCCTGAAATGGGGATAATTATGCCTGCCGTGCAGGTTGTTATCAGGATTAAAGAGAGTGTTTAAGAAGTGTCTTCTGCCACACTTAGCACAGCGGCGGCACTCAAAAAGCAAGGCATTAGGACTAGATTTCTAAGGTTTTTTTTTGGTTTGGGGTTTTTTTTTAATTTATTGGCTGCGTGGAGTCTTCCTTGCAGTGCGCGGGCTTCTCTTGCTGTGGATCACCGGCTCTAGGCACAGGCTTCAGTAGTTGTGGCACTCGGGCTCAGTAGTTGTGGTTCGCGGGCCCTAGAGTGCAGGCTCAGTAGTTGTGGCACGTGGGCTTAGTTGCTCCGCGGCATGTGGGATCTTCCCCGACCAGGGATCGAACCCGTGTCCCCTGCATTGGCAGGCGGATTCTTAACCACTGCGCCACCAGGGAAGTCCCTGTAAGTTATTTTTTGTTGACAAGCTTGTTCAGGTGATTCTGGCTCCCCAGTGTGTGCCCTCCCCCTGCCCACCTCCACGTGGCTCCCTGACCTAGAAGGCCACCCCTTTTCCTCTAGAAATAATAACGATAATAATAATACACAACACTTAGTGTGAGGCAGTTTTATATGTATTCACCTGTTAAGTCCTGCTATAGTTCTATGGTACCTTTTACATTTCCCATTTTACAGATGTGGAAACTGAGGCCCAGAGAGATCCAGTAACTTGACCAGTGTCACACAGCTAGGATGTGGTGAGCCTGTGTGAGAACCCACGCTCCCGGAAAGGGGCCACCCAGCATCCCTGAGGAGCTGCCAAGCTCTCAGCCTGTAGTGGTCAGCAAACGTGGCGGGTTCGTTTTCTCGGTGAGAGGACCCTGCTCACGAGGGGACCAGGAGCACTTTGACGTGGAAGCCGGACCGCCGGTCGTGAGGGGCCCGTGCGCATAACCACGCCAAGGCCACGGTGAGCTGGCTCAGCTGGGGCCGCTGATGGTGCCTCAGGGGGGGGAAAGTGGCCAGCTGAGCAATCTGATTTTCCCCACCATCTTCTCCCAAAGTTTACTTCTAAGTAAATGACCACAGGCAAAACATGAGAACGAGGACCTGTTTTAAGGGCAGTAGATTTACTAAAATAACCCATGGGAGAAGGTGGTTTCTGAGGGTGGAAAAAATGAGGGGCGTGGGAGAAGTCCTTTCATGGTTGCAGAAAGTATCTGTCCACTGAAGAAGTGGGGGTAAACCAAAAGCATTCACTATGAGTAGAAGTCTACCTTAAGTTTCCTGTTCTCACTTTCTCTTACACCAAAAGGTGGTTTTCTCTTTTCCACGGTAATTCTTCACACCCCAGTCTCTTTCTGCAAAGTGACTTTGTAACTTCAGCTTGTGCCAAAGGATCTAAAACTCTCTCAGCCCACCCCTCCTGCTTTGCTCACGTGGTCCAGCCGAGCTGCTGTATTACAGGTGCCGGGGTGAGGAGCACCTCATAAATCCTGGGAGTGCTGTACCTAAGCTTTTCAATGACGAACACAAAGTAAGGGGATAAGAAAGGAGGACCCAGGGTATCCAAGCTTGGTTTCCTTGGCAGTGAATTCAAAACTCAGTGTCTAGATTGCATTTTAACTCTCAGATTAGCAAAAAAGGACTTTTTCCCCATGTGGTAAATAATTCACCCAATTCTTCCAGGCACATTTTTTAAACTGCAGAAACCATTCGTGTTCACTCAGGTGACACAAAACCATCAATCTTGCAATTGAAGATCTTGCATCGAATCTTGACACAAAACCATCGAATCTTGCAATTCATGTGTATTTTCGCTCGGCCCCTGTAAACTAGATGTTGGTACAATGTACCGCTCATGGCAGGAAATCCCAGATCTGCCCAGGCCAGAGGGAGACCAGCCCCCCTTTAACCTCCGCAGCGTGGAAATGTCCAGAAGAAACCTCGGGGAGGGGCGTTTGGGGTCAGAAGGTCCAGACCAGACACAGACTCAGCCTCTGACCACCAGCCCAGTCATACGGTTTCAAAAGGAAAACACGGGGCAGTTTTCCTGTCTTGTCTTATTTTGAGTTTTGAAAAATGGAAAACTTGCAAGAAAGAAAGAGAGAAAGCAGAGCTGAGGATGAGAATCACAAAAAAGGAAGAAGGAGGGAGGGACGGAGGAGAGAAGAGAGAGCCGTCCTCGACTCAGCTGTGATTTGCTCTTCTACAGCATCTTTGTCCACTTCCCAGGGGCTTTCCTGCACCCGTCACCGCAGCCTCATGAGGTCAGAAGCGGGGGAAGACAGTCCCCTGGGTCACCAATGACCCAGCAAGGTGAAGCGACCTCTCACTCAGCTGGGCTTGTGCCCCTGGTTCTTGGTTGACATGCCCTCTATACAAGCCCCTAATGACCCGCTGCAGCCCTAAGTCCTTCAGGACAAGTAAAACAAGTAGTTTATAAATGTGACTGAACTCATAGATAATGATGGTTTTTTAAAAACCATTTTATTGAGGAAATTTTAAGCTTATACAGAACCGAGGAGACTAGTATGAAGAATCCCCCTGTATACAGTTTCAACAACTTTCTCCCTTACTATTTTTAGCTACCCCTCTCCACAAACTGGCACCCTTTCTTCTGGAGCTTAAAACAAATCTCAGCCATTGTATCATTTCACCTGTAAATACTTCAGTGTACATCTCTAACAGATAGGACTTTTAAACTATAGCTACAACACCATTGCCCTACCCAGCAAAACCAACATCATCTAACATACATTCCCGTTTAAATGTCCCCAATTGTTTCAGAAATATCTTCTTCCAGTTGGTGGCTGAAACTCAAAGGAGTATTGACCTTCTGGAGAATCAAAGCAGAAGCAAAGGGTTTTGCCTTTGGACTTCTCATCTGCCTTGTCCCTTCCTCCCGACCTCCCCCGCACCTGTCACTTCCTAAGCAGAGCCAGGGTTTCGGGGGACACTTTCAGAGTGTTGGTGAGCAGGGTTCCTGGAACCGTGCAGGTAAGACTTGGGAAAGCGTGGCCCTGACACCAGCTCCTCCTCCAGGAGATCCCATCCTCGTCAGAAGAGATGCCCTTTCTCCATCCACATTCCAGGCAGGGCCAAGAGGTCAGAGAGCTGACCTTCATGAAGAGCCAGCACCCACTGCAGACCCTCGTGTCTCTACATGCACCTCAATCAAAGATGTTAGGATACACTTAGGATGGGTCCCTGAAGAACGTGGGTTCTGAAGGGTAAGGGGAAGAGACACGCTTGGTTATTGACATGAGCAAATGCATCACTACCCCTTAGAGGGCTCTGCGTGTGCAGAATCACTTGTGCACACGCCATGGAGCAGACGCCATGGGGAGAAACTCAGGGAGAGTGGGACTTCCCTGCCACAGCTGAGGCCAAATGCGACAGAGCCCGGTGGTCTTCCTTCCCGGGGTTCTGTGCCCTCAGTAACAAGATCTGTGTTCAAGCTACAGGTTCTCACAGAAATCACACTGTGTGTTAGTTATAAGTTTAAACAACGAAAAGAAAGAATTTTGTTTAAACCCGATCAGCCCTGCTGATAGAAATAGTTCTTAACACTTTAGTAAACTTTATTTCCAGCCTGTGTTTGCTTCCCCAGGTAGGAAAAGTTAACTCATCTGCTTACAGATATTTTAGGAATCCTTCCCATGTTTATAAAATGAGTTCTTGATTCCAGAGGGATCAATTCTGAAGGCAGTATTATTTGGGATTAAAATCAAAGGCTCCAGAATCAGGTCCCAGCACTTCTACTCCTAATAGCTATTTGACTTCGGACAAACTAGCCTCTTTGGTATGGTTTTCCTGCCTACAAACTGAGGACAAGAATATCTCCACCACATGTGACAAGATAACATGTTTGTTCTCACTCAGCAAACCTTCAGTGAATACCAGGCACTGTTCTAGGTGTCAAAGACACTCCCGTAAACAAGCCCCGCAAGGATCTTGTGCTCTCCAAGCTTTCATTCTGCTTGGGAAAGCAAAGATCAAGAGAAAAGGAAATATCAGGGGAGGATGAGTTCCATCCTGACAATCGTTTGAAAGGGTGTGCAATAGAGCGTGTCTAGGTGACCCCGGGGAGGCTTTGTGGAAGTGGTGGTAATTAAGCGGAGACCTGAATGATGGATGAGGAGCCAGCCATGCAAAGACCTTGGGGAAAAGTATTTTAGGCGGAGGGAACAGCAAACTCCAAGGTCCAAGGGCAGGTACAAGTTTGGAGTGTTCGAGAGGCAGAAAGGAAGGGGCAGAGCGTACAAAGCGTGGACAGTGAGGCGGGCGGGGCTTGAGTCCGACTCTTGCGGGACTTCAGAAGGAGACTGGCTTCATTCTAAGCGCCACCTAAAGCCGTCAGAAGGTTTGAAGCGCAGTGTGTGCTGCTCTGGCTGACTTCTCGGCGCAGTCTCACTGTGCTGTGCAGAGACGTGATGGGGAAGGGTAGGGTCAGTCAGGAGAGTGTCCGAGTACCGGCTGGGGAAGCGGCTTAGGCTAGGATGTGAGCCATGCTGACGGGGAGAAGTGGTAAGATTTGGAAGACATTTCCCCCCAAAATCTGCCAAGACTAGGTGGATGTATGAAAGGAGCAAGAGAAAGAGATGCATCAAGAATGATTCCTGGGCTTCCCTGGTGGCGCAGTGGTTGGGAGTCCGCCTGCCGATGCAGGGGACGCGGGTTCGCGCCCCGGTCTGGGAAGATCCCACGTGCCGCGGAGCGGCTGGGCCCGTGAGCCGTGGCCGCTGAGCCTGCGCGTCCGGAGCCTGTGCTCCGCAACGGGAGAGGCCACGACAGTGAGAGGCCCGCGTACCGCAAAAAAAAAAAAAGAAGATTCCTGTGGGACTTCCCTGGCGGTCCAGTGGTTAAGACTCTGTGCTTCCACTGCAGGGGGCACGGGTTTGATCCCTGGCTGGGAAACTAAGATCCCGCAAGCTGCATGGCGCGGCTGAAAAAAAAAAAAAAAAAGAATGATTCCTGTGTTTGAGGTCCCAGAGAGTAAGATGGTGGTGCCCTTTACTGAGACAGAGAAGACCCGGGAGAAGCCACCATGAGAGGGTAGAAAAGCAAGAGTTTGTTCTGGCCACCTGAGTGTGAGATGCTTAAAAACCACCTACATGGAGGTGTCAGGTGGGCAGGTGGGGTTAGGAATCTAGAGATTCGGGGGGGGGCAAGCTATTGGGGGTCTTCAGTATACAGGTGGTGTGAAAGCCAGATCTTTAGGGAGGAAACAAGAGAAAGAAAGGGGATCCACAGCTGAGTCCTAGAATATTCCAACATCTAGAGGTCAGACACAGGGGGCAGATACTGAGAAGGAACAGCCGGTGTGGTGGCAGGAAAACCAGAAGAATGGGATGGAATGGAGGCTCAGACAAATGTTTCCAACAGGAAAGCATGGTCAGACTTGCCAATTGTCACTAAAAGACACAGTACGAGGAGGACAGCAGTGGACCACCGGACTTGGCAGGACAGAGGTCTGTGCCAACCTTGGTAACAACAGTCTCTGTACCAACAGTGGTACAGAGGGGTTGAAAGCCTGACTGAGGGGAATGCAGAGGGAAGGGAAAAGAGACAACTAAAGCAGACCATGTGGTGTCGTTTTTCTGGAAAGGAGAGCGGAGACATGAACTGATCGTTAGACCAGCACCGAGATCAGAGAGGACTCAAGGACATTTCAGTGTGCCCTGGGGAAGGAAGGGGTAGACAGGGAGAAATTGATAATGCTGGGTAGAAAGGTCATCTTTGTCCAAGTTCCCGTTTTGTTAATAATTCAGATATAGATGCATGCATGTATTTATTTATTTATTTAACTTTATTTTTTTGGCCACGCTGCACAGTTTGTGGGAATCTCAGTTCCCCGACCAGGGATTGAACCCGGGCCCTCGGCAGTGAAAGTGTGGAGTCCTAACCACTGGACCTCCAGGGAATTCCCTATATGCATTTATTTATACTGTTTATTTCACCCAGGTATTTTTTTTAGCTTGGAGAGTTTTTCTCTGGGTACTACTATAATACCAGAGATATATTAAAAAGTTACACTTTTTAATAGGAAGAATATCTGATCCTCCATTTGTGAGACTATGCCCCAAAGGACTGGTTTAATTAGATATATGAGATCCTTACACATGGAAATTCTCACAGCCTTAAAATTATTCATTTCCAATGTCCTCTATGCACAGCAGATAACACATGGTCACTCCCGTTTACAACCCAGCTTCTGACAAGCTGAATTACTCACAATTCCCCAAAGGCCACATTGTTCCAGGCTTCTGGACCTTGTCCCCTCATGCCACACCCCCATGTATCCCCCCCGGGAACACCCTCCTGGAACATCCCAAAGAAGCCTCCCTCCCCTGGGCCTGCACTAACCCCTGCAGCTTCTTCTCCTTATCTTCTTTCTGTAAAGGTAATGTGGGACCCAAGAGAGTGTTTGAACCAAGGGTTGCAATTAACCCAACTCCATGAAACGGAGGTCCATTTTTTCAAAACGATAATGATTTATTTAAAAAGGAATACTGCTGGGGCTTCCCTGGTGGCGCAGTGGTTGGGAGTCCGCCTGCCGATGCAGGGGACGCGGGTTCGTGCCCCGGTCCGGGAGGATCCCACATGCCGCGGAGCGGCTGGGCCCGTGAGCCGTGGCCGCTGAGCCTGCGCGTCCGGAGCCTGTGCTCCTGTGCTCGGCACCGGGACAAGCCACAGCGGTGAGAGGCCCGCGTACCGCAAAAAAATAAAAGAAATAAAAAGGAATAATGTGTATGCTTGTGAAACATACAAGCAATACTACAGGAAAGAATAAAGAAGGAGGAAAACTTCAAGTAAGATCACACCCTCAGAAACAACCCTCACGACCATTTTGCTCAACGCCCTCCAGATTCTCCGTAATCCTGCACTTTCTTGCGTAGAAGAGACCTACCTGTCCCAGACAGCGGAATGACCCCTGGATGGAGCTGTCTCTGGCTTACTGACATGATTACCACACAGGGCTTGCCCTCGTTTCTTTTGTATTCCCAGTGTTTAGCACAAACCCCAGCACCACAGCAGACCCAGGCACGTTTCTGGAACTGATGAATAAGAGCATATCGGGCTGCAAAATAGCAACAGGAAGAATAATGCAGTTCCCTGGCACCACTGACAGATGAAGAAATAGATAGACGAAGAAACACGAACTCACCTGTTCTGAAGGGGAGCATGGTGTACTGAAATGTTCATGGTCTTTGCTCTGAAACAGATGCAAATAAAAGTGGCATTTCAAATCAATGTGGAAAATATATCTTTAACAAATATCGCTGAGATAATTGGTAAATAAGAAAAAACGCTAAAGTTAGAGCCTTATTTCATGCCTTATGAAACCCCATAAGAACTAAAAGACCATGTAGGTAAGCACAGCCTTGGGGTAAGAACAGAATAACAAAGACATACATATAAAAGAAAGAATCAATTGCCTAACAGCACAATATGAAAAGAGATCTTTAAAAATTGAAAGACAATAGGAAAATTATTTTGAAGTATTGGAGGGTAGCCTTAATATATTCTTATGAATCAGTAAAATAAAAACACTAATTAGAAATAGGCAGAGGAAATGAGAAATGTAATTTATAAAAAAAGAAATACAAACTGACAATTCATACCAGATTTTATAGGACTATATGTAGTATAGGACTTAAAGTCACTAGGATTTAAGAAAGGCAAATTAAAAGAAGACGCTTTTTCCCTACCAGATTGGCAAAAGTTTAAAAAGAATACTAACCCCTGTTGATGGCAATATTTTAAAATACAGGTGCTGGTTGATTGTATACGGGAATAACTTTTCTGTGGGTCAACCTGGCAATACATGTCAAAAGTCTTTAAAGTGTGCATGCTAGTTTATTCATTATTTGCAAAACTAAGAATTTATCACAAAGTATTTAGAGTTACGTGCAAAGGTGTTATCTGTGGTAATCTCTGGAGATGAGCTCTTGGGGGTTTTCCCTTTGTAGTTTTCATTGTTTTCTAAGTGTTCTGAATTGAACTTACATCTCTTAATTATAGAGAAAAAATAAATGATGACTTCCATTTAAAGATGACAAATTAAATGTTGATATTTACTTCTATTTCTTCCCTAAACCAAACTAAAGTAACAGTAAAGCGATTTTTAAGGCATAGACCCACAAGAACAGAGAGGATGGAAAAAGAAATTTTGGGGAAGCTATAAAATGAAAGAGGAGAAGAAACTGATTTAAGCAAACCTGAGCCAACAGTGGGGAAAGTCAAGATTCACACCACAGACCTTCAAAAGGCTCAGGAGCAGCACCAGGTTTCTGTAAAGTGGAGAAAAAGATGACGCAGAAAACAGAAGGTTTGGTTGCAAGTCTGTCTGAGAAACATTTAGATCCTTAGCTCTCCTTCCCAGCTCCACAACAGGAAGAGCATGGAGGTTTCCTCCCACTGGAGAGGTATAATTGAACGCCTTTGGGAACAGCAAGCAGAGGGAAGGCAGGACTAACATAGGGGGAGGGGGACTGAGCAGAAGTGTGCACATCGAATATCTAAGTCCTCAGCCTTCCTTCCTCTTTTTACTCTCAGAAGACTGGCAGCCAGGCTTACCTCTTCTGGCAAAAGATTCAAAAATTTTTCTTTCAAGAATCCAGCCGGGGCTTCCCTGGTGGCGCAGTGGTTGAGAGTCCACCTGCCGATGCAGGGGACGCGGGTTCGTGCCCCGGTCCGGGAGGATCCCACGTGCCGCGGAGCGGCTGGGCCCCTGAGCCATGGCTGCCGAGCCTGCGCGTCCGGAGCCTGTGCTCCGCAACGGGAGAGGCCACAACAGAGGGAGGCCCGCATACCACAGAAAAAAAAAAAAAAAAAAAGAATCCAGCCAGCCCAAAAGATAATAATAATCAGAGGGTTTCCTAATGAAACAGTCAAGCCAAGTCACCTTCCAACGAAGTCTACTGTCAGTAAAGCCTTCCACCCACCACCACCACCACCACCACCATCACCAAACCAAGACTAATACCAACACCATCACCACCGTCACCACCAACACCAACACCAGTACTAATACCAACACCATCACCACCGTCACCACCAACACCAACACCAATACTAGCACCAACACCATCACCACCAACACCATCACTACCACCAACACCATCACCACCAACACCAAACCAATACTAATACCTACACCATCACCACCGTAACCACCAACAACACCAATACTAGCACGAACACCATCGCCACCAACACCTTCACTACCACCAACACCATCACCACCAAAACCAAACCAATACTAATACCTACACCATCACCACCAACACCAATACTAGCACCAACACCATCACCACCAACACCAAACCAATACTAATACCTACACCATCACCACCATCACCACCACCACCAACAACAACAACAGCAACAACACACAGAGAAAGATTCTGACAGATTTTGGGATACCACTCTTAAACTATGAGCAGAATGACAAGGATCCCCAGATATCTGAAAAAAGTGTTTACTCCATTTCACTGATTCTAAGATACAAATATTTGACATCTCTGAATGAATATCTCTGAAATCCAGATACAGCTTACAAACTGGTGGTATTGTGAAGTCACTGTCAGTCATGAGGCAGTCACGATACAGCTGTGCCAGATAATTTCATGGACACCTTCTTGTAAAGTTAAGAAAGCATTAGCATCAAAGCGTCTTAGAGTCAATAAAATATATTAATTTGAAAGCCAGACACCAAAACAAACTGGAAAAATCAGGTAGAAAAGAGAAAACATCCCCCGAAACCATCATTAATATCCTTAGAGAGATAATGGAAGACATTGTGTTTGGTTTGGGTTTTTTTAATCTATGAAAGAAGAACATTCACATAATTCTTGGAAATTACTTAAAATAGAAGATGAGTTTGAGAAAATTTCCCAGAGAGAACAAAAAAGCACAAAAAATAGAAAATAAATGAGAAAAAAAAATAGAGACTTGGTCCAGGCATTCCAAAATGAGAAAACAGAGAAGTCACCAGCAAAATAATTTAAGCAAAATCTCCCAGAACCAAAAGAAATGTGTTTTTAGATAAATGGGACCCACAGAAGCCAGAGAGGAAGCAAAATAGATCCACAACAAAGCACATCGTTGTGACATTTCAGAATGCTAGAAACAGAGAAAAGATCCTACAAACTTCAAAAGAGAAGAAAACAAACAAAACATAGGTTTATGGGACAAGCCAGAAGATAATGAAATGAAGCCTCTCAATTTCTGAAGTAAAATGTTTTGAAACCTAGAATTTTACACTCAGTTAACTATCAGTTAAATGAGAGGATAGAAAAAGACCTGTTCAGACCTGCAAGGAGAGAGTTGAAGGAATTACCCAGCATAATGGGTGCAGGCAGAACTCAGGATGACAGATATGTCACTGGTATATACAGGGCAACTAGCCCAGTTTGGAGCAGATCAGAAGATCCAGAAGAGATTTCTTCAAGAAGATGAAACTGAGTATATTGGAAGAGTAGGCACTGAATTAGCAACAGGTATACAGAAAACTATGCAAATAACACAAGAAGGCAATTATTAACTCTAGAGAAAGTTAAAAGATACAACAGAGAGACAAAGTAAGAATTGTGTACTGCATGACTCAGCCTGTATTGTCGTAATAAACTCAAATAATGAGCTAACCAAAATCATAATTTACTTATATTGGGAGAATGGAGATGAACTCTGTGCTGAGTGAAGGTGGATAAAAGAGAACAAAGTCCTGTATTCCATGTCTGAAGCAAATACTTAATGTCCAAAAATTTTTTTAAATAAAAAAATATGTTACTTACAAATTTGAGTGAATGTTGAAAGAATCAAGTGGATATTGCAAGTGAATGCTTCTGGAGAGTGGGACACGGAATTGATATGTTTTACAATCAGCCATGTAGAATTATTTCTATATTTGTACTTTATGCATTTATAGCTTTAACAAAAATAAAAGCTAAACTGGGGGGGAGGGAAGAAAAAAGGATGAATAAACATGACTACTAAGTATGTTTGTTACTAGCTTGTGTGACTGTGGCCAGTCCTAGGTTTCCTCATCTGTAAACAGGAATTAAAATAACCCACTGCAAGGGCTGTTATGGGATTAAATGCGGTGATATCTTTACAGTGGAGGCACATCTTAGTCACTTTGATAGTTCTGCACATCCCTTCACCAATTGGATCTGATCCCTACCTTCAAAAATTTGG
This sequence comes from Physeter macrocephalus, assembly GCF_002837175.3. Classification (NCBI taxonomy): domain Eukaryota; kingdom Metazoa; phylum Chordata; class Mammalia; order Artiodactyla; family Physeteridae; genus Physeter; species Physeter macrocephalus. The sequence goes on along the minus strand of NC_041231.1, from coordinate 105,557,106 downwards.
AATTTGAGAAAAGCATCTGTATGTGTTAGGTAACTTTGGAAATAAACTCATGCTTTTTGTTTGGGGGTTTTAGAGGGAAATTTACATATTTGTGGTTTAATTTCTTGGTTTCAGATAGTGAGTGCACCCAAAGAGCATGTCACAGCTTCAATAACTTCATCCAGTTCCTGATAATTTCCAGGCACTTCCTCTACCCTGTGCTTCTCCGGCTTCAACACCAGCAGCCCGAAAGAAGCCCCAGTCCCCTGACACACACCCATTAACAAAACGGAATTCAAGTGCCCTTTCTGGTCACAGATGAGCAGGAATTACATGGAGGTAAAGGGAGATTTTAAAACCATTTGTTCCTCACTGAGGCTGTTTTCTGACCTAATTAGAAGACTAGGAAGGAGACGTATGGAGAAGGAGAGGGCTTTGGAAGAAATATGGACAGCTCTGCAAAGTGTTTTGGGTTAGGGACAAATATTAAAGGAATTTTCATTCCACGCTACCAATAGGAAGTGACAAATCCACCACTGAGTAACTTACTACACAGGTACTAGGTCCAGACCCTGCATTCGCTCACTCCATCTAGTTTCCGCTTCAGGACTCTCCTAGACTGTGAAGTCACTAGAGACCTTCACTTGCCAGGTGCGATGTTCACTGCTGTGTCCTCACCTTCCATAACCTTCCCACGGCAGTTAACACAATGGACCACTCTCTCCTTCTCGCAGCACTTTCTGTCCTGCCTACAAGACGGACGTTCTCGTGGTGGCCAGGCCTTACCACCCTGCTGCTGTCACCCCCGCCCTGACCTCACTCAGCTTAGACACTGCAAGAGGCTCCTCATGGCTCCGATGGCCATCCTCGTCTATCTCTGGTCATTCCCCACTCAGCAGGTAGGGTGGATCAAAACACCACCATCACCACCATCACAAACACCACCATCACCACCATCACAAACACCACCATCACCACCATCACAAACACCACCATCACCACCATCACAAACACCACCATCACCACCAACACCAACACCACCAACACCGTCACCATCATCACCACCAACACCACCACCACCATCACCACCACCACCATCACCACCAACACCATCACCACCAACACCATCACCACCACCATCACCACCATCACAAACACCACCATCACCACCATCACAAACACCACCATCACCACCATCACAAACACCACCATCACCACCATCACAAACACCACCATCACCACCATCACAAACACCACCATCACCACCATCACAAACACCACCATCACCACCATCACAAACACCACCATCACCACCAACACCAACACCACCAACACCGTCACCATCATCACCACCAACACCACCACCACCATCACCACCACCACCATCACCACCAACACCATCACCACCAACACCAAACCAATACTAATACCTACACCATCACCACCGTAACCACCAACAACACCAATACTAGCACGAACACCATCGCCACCAACACCTTCACTACCACCAACACCATCACCACCAAAACCAAACCAATATCACCACCGTCACCACCAACACCAACACCAATACTAGCACCAACACCATCACCACCAACACCATCACTACCACCAACACCATCACCACCAACACCAAACCAATACTAATACCTACACCATCACCACCGTAACCACCAACAACACCAATACTAGCACGAACACCATCGCCACCAACACCTTCACTACCACCAACACCATCACCACCAAAACCAAACCAATACTAATACCTACACCATCACCACCAACACCAATACTAGCACCAACACCATCACCACCAACACCAAACCAATACTAATACCTACACCATCACCACCATCACCACCACCACCAACAACAACAACAGCAACAACACACAGAGAAAGATTCTGACAGATTTTGGGATACCACTCTTAAACTATGAGCAGAATGACAAGGATCCCCAGATATCTGAAAAAAGTGTTTACTCCATTTCACTGATTCTAAGATACAAATATTTGACATCTCTGAATGAATATCTCTGAAATCCAGATACAGCTTACAAACTGGTGGTATTGTGAAGTCACTGTCAGTCATGAGGCAGTCACGATACAGCTGTGCCAGATAATTTCATGGACACCTTCTTGTAAAGTTAAGAAAGCATTAGCATCAAAGCGTCTTAGAGTCAATAAAATATATTAATTTGAAAGCCAGACACCAAAACAAACTGGAAAAATCAGGTAGAAAAGAGAAAACATCCCCCGAAACCATCATTAATATCCTTAGAGAGATAATGGAAGACATTGTGTTTGGTTTGGGTTTTTTTAATCTATGAAAGAAGAACATTCACATAATTCTTGGAAATTACTTAAAATAGAAGATGAGTTTGAGAAAATTTCCCAGAGAGAACAAAAAAGCACAAAAAATAGAAAATAAATGAGAAAAAAAAATAGAGACTTGGTCCAGGCATTCCAAAATGAGAAAACAGAGAAGTCACCAGCAAAATAATTTAAGCAAAATCTCCCAGAACCAAAAGAAATGTGTTTTTAGATAAATGGGACCCACAGAAGCCAGAGAGGAAGCAAAATAGATCCACAACAAAGCACATCGTTGTGACATTTCAGAATGCTAGAAACAGAGAAAAGATCCTACAAACTTCAAAAGAGAAGAAAACAAACAAAACATAGGTTTATGGGACAAGCCAGAAGATAATGAAATGAAGCCTCTCAATTTCTGAAGTAAAATGTTTTGAAACCTAGAATTTTACACTCAGTTAACTATCAGTTAAATGAGAGGATAGAAAAAGACCTGTTCAGACCTGCAAGGAGAGAGTTGAAGGAATTACCCAGCATAATGGGTGCAGGCAGAACTCAGGATGACAGATATGTCACTGGTATATACAGGGCAACTAGCCCAGTTTGGAGCAGATCAGAAGATCCAGAAGAGATTTCTTCAAGAAGATGAAACTGAGTATATTGGAAGAGTAGGCACTGAATTAGCAACAGGTATACAGAAAACTATGCAAATAACACAAGAAGGCAATTATTAACTCTAGAGAAAGTTAAAAGATACAACAGAGAGACAAAGTAAGAATTGTGTACTGCATGACTCAGCCTGTATTGTCGTAATAAACTCAAATAATGAGCTAACCAAAATCATAATTTACTTATATTGGGAGAATGGAGATGAACTCTGTGCTGAGTGAAGGTGGATAAAAGAGAACAAAGTCCTGTATTCCATGTCTGAAGCAAATACTTAATGTCCAAAAATTTTTTTAAATAAAAAAATATGTTACTTACAAATTTGAGTGAATGTTGAAAGAATCAAGTGGATATTGCAAGTGAATGCTTCTGGAGAGTGGGACACGGAATTGATATGTTTTACAATCAGCCATGTAGAATTATTTCTATATTTGTACTTTATGCATTTATAGCTTTAACAAAAATAAAAGCTAAACTGGGGGGGAGGGAAGAAAAAAGGATGAATAAACATGACTACTAAGTATGTTTGTTACTAGCTTGTGTGACTGTGGCCAGTCCTAGGTTTCCTCATCTGTAAACAGGAATTAAAATAACCCACTGCAAGGGCTGTTATGGGATTAAATGCGGTGATATCTTTACAGTGGAGGCACATCTTAGTCACTTTGATAGTTCTGCACATCCCTTCACCAATTGGATCTGATCCCTACCTTCAAAAATTTGGAATTTGAGAAAAGCATCTGTATGTGTTAGGTAACTTTGGAAATAAACTCATGCTTTTTGTTTGGGGGTTTTAGAGGGAAATTTACATATTTGTGGTTTAATTTCTTGGTTTCAGATAGTGAGTGCACCCAAAGAGCATGTCACAGCTTCAATAACTTCATCCAGTTCCTGATAATTTCCAGGCACTTCCTCTACCCTGTGCTTCTCCGGCTTCAACACCAGCAGCCCGAAAGAAGCCCCAGTCCCCTGACACACACCCATTAACAAAACGGAATTCAAGTGCCCTTTCTGGTCACAGATGAGCAGGAATTACATGGAGGTAAAGGGAGATTTTAAAACCATTTGTTCCTCACTGAGGCTGTTTTCTGACCTAATTAGAAGACTAGGAAGGAGACGTATGGAGAAGGAGAGGGCTTTGGAAGAAATATGGACAGCTCTGCAAAGTGTTTTGGGTTAGGGACAAATATTAAAGGAATTTTCATTCCACGCTACCAATAGGAAGTGACAAATCCACCACTGAGTAACTTACTACACAGGTACTAGGTCCAGACCCTGCATTCGCTCACTCCATCTAGTTTCCGCTTCAGGACTCTCCTAGACTGTGAAGTCACTAGAGACCTTCACTTGCCAGGTGCGATGTTCACTGCTGTGTCCTCACCTTCCATAACCTTCCCACGGCAGTTAACACAATGGACCACTCTCTCCTTCTCGCAGCACTTTCTGTCCTGCCTACAAGACGGACGTTCTCGTGGTGGCCAGGCCTTACCACCCTGCTGCTGTCACCCCCGCCCTGACCTCACTCAGCTTAGACACTGCAAGAGGCTCCTCATGGCTCCGATGGCCATCCTCGTCTATCTCTGGTCATTCCCCACTCAGCAGGTAGGGTGGATCATTAAAACCATAAATCAGAGGATGACCCCCCTCTTGAAATGCTCCAGTGGCTTCCTGCTGCAATTAAATCAAAGTCAAACCTCTCACACCAGGGCCTACCTAGAGATGTTACTTAATCTGACCCTTCCCTTCCCCACCTCCCACTGCTGTTACATTGCTGGTGTCAGATCTCTGTCCCATTCTAAAAGAAGCCTTCCGACCACTCGTTCTAAAGGGCCTCCACCTCATTACTTGCTCTCATGTTACCCTGCTCTATTTCCTTCATGACACTTACACGAATTGAAATTCCTATTTACCTATTTATTCCCTTGATAATTTTGACCTCTTCCCTACAGTGCAAGCTTCATGGGGTAGGCGCCTAGCCAGTCTTGCTCAGTGTCTGGCTAAGAGAAAGAACTAAATAAATATTATTTTGATCAACTAAGTGATAATTAGTTAGAGGGAAAAAATTAACCACCCAAGAGAGATGGAATAAGATGAACAAAAACAAAATACCCTAGAGAAAATACAGATAGTACGGGCCACAAAAGAGACATGCCAAACTCTAATCGGCATCTGAGAGAAAAGTAACACATAGAAGAAGAGAGGAGGAGAAGGAAGAATAAGAATACAGGTTAGAAGGAGGAGGAGGATAAAGAGGAAGAAACAGCACAGTATGCTCACCCCAAAAATCAGATAAGAAAAAATTCTTGAATTTTAAAAATATAATTGAGGAAATATTCAATGGAAGGGCTAGAAGAAAAACATTGATATCTCAGATGATAAATTAAAAATGCAGAGATTTACAAAAAAACATTCAGAAGGTTAAGAGACTTCAGAGGATAAATTCAGGAAGTCTAATATTCACTTAATAGATGTTCAAGACAAAGAGAACAGAAAATACACATGACAGAAAATTATGAAAATTTTCCAGAGCCAAAGCAAGATGCCAGTTTGCAGACATCACCAAGTCATAGAAAGGATGAGTTAAAACACACCACACTGGGCTTCCCTGGTGGCGCAGTGGTTGCGCGTCCGCCTGCCAATGCAGGGGAGCCGGGTTCACGCCCCGGTCTGGGAGGATCCCACATGCCGCGGAGAGGCGGGGACCGTGAGCCATGGCCGCTGAGCCTGCCGCAACGGGAGAGGCCACAACAGAGGAAGGCCCGCATACCACAAAAAAAAAAAACAAAAAACAAACCACACCACACTCACACATACACACACACACACACACACACACACACACACACACAGAGCCCTAGAGCCATCATCTTGAAATTTTAGAATGCCAAATATAAAGTTTCCGGAAGGAAAGAATAAGCTGCCTACAAGGGAACCAGAATCATATTGGCATCAAATTTCTTATAAGCAACATTCAATGCCATTAGACAATGAGTATTGCCTTTAAGTTTTGAAGAACTTTTATTTTAAACACAAAATGTTATACCTTCCTGAGTTTTCAGTCACAAATAAGAATAAAATCTAGACACTAATGCATATGCGAGGACTCAGATACTTATCACATAGTGACCTTCTCTGAAAGTACTAATCAAGCATGTACCACAGCAAAACAAGAGAGAAGTGCAAAGAAGTGACAGACACAACCTGCAAGAAAGTTAACCCAGGAGAGAATGAAAAGAAACCCCAGGATGATAGCTGTGCAGGAAGTCTGGAAAGCAATAGGTCCAAATTAGAACCTAGAAAAATTAAAAAAATTCAGCAAGCTCTAAAAAAAAATGTATACATAAAGGAAATTGATTCTCTGCAAAAATGGTATAATTAAAAAGCTGGATAATTTTATTTATAAGATGAATGCATAAAGTAGTAATAAGGTAAGTAGTTACAATATGCTGAGACTCTTCCCTTCTCCTGGAAATCACTCTTCCTGATGGTTTTTGAGAGTTTCCTCCTTCAAGAACCCAGATTAGTTAATACAGGGTCTCATCTGCTTCTCTAGTTTAGCAATCACATTTCGTGGTCTTCATTGAACACGTATTTACGTTATCTTAGTAACAAATTCTGGATAAATTATCAACACTTGGCTTTCAGTTTTTAGAATCAAACTATAGGCAAGGCACAAAGGACATATATGGTTACAGAACAGAATATCTGTTATAAAACAGAATATCTGTTATTGAAACATGACGTATAGTATAGATGGCAGGGGTTAGGAGGCAGATGGAGGTGGAAGAATAAAGGGAAATGTAGAGGAACCAAGTTTCCCATATTATATAGTGAGAATGCTAGGAAAACGCTAAAATCGATAGGTCAAGATGCAGACATTCCAAAATGTTATTTGAATATTTCATATTATTAAATATTATTAATGCTATTATTAATAATATTATTAAATCTTAATATAGTGGTATATAATATAATTCTAAAAGAAGAACTAAAAATAAAATGTGACTAGCAGAAAGTGGAGAAGAGTGAAAGAAAGATAAATTCATCATTGTAGTGGGGAGATAATAGATACCGTCTAAAAACTTACAAATCAAGGAATAGCAGTCAATTCATACCCTTTAGAATTGTGGCAGGAACTTCCAGAAAGACTACAAAGAGAAAGTTTAAAAAGTTATCTCTAAGGAGGAGAAGGGGCTGAGGTGACTAGAGAAAAAGGAAAACTTTTTTTATTTTTAACTCTCATATCGTTTAAAATCTCTCGTCCCATTACTATGAGAAGGCATTATTTTCATAAATTAAAACACACATGCAAAACTTAACGTTCAATTTAAAATTAAGATCCTAAATCCCTGGGTATGAGTTAATACCGTCTTGGCTGCAGTTCACCATTGATTGGATGTGAGCCCTCTCCAGCCCTGACAGTCAGTGATTCAGTGACCTGGGCCCCCTCCAAGGCTCTGAAGGAAAAGCTACAAATCTGACTTCAGAAACTGCTAACACCATCTCTTCTGGAGGTATATCGTCAGTGCTTCTGACCCTAACCTTATAGTAGATGAAGCCTCCAAGAGCATTTCCGCTTCCTTCATCTGATTTACAATATCACAGAGAGAATAATCCACAGGACAGTGTTTTCCCCAAAGCCAGCTTTGGCAGGGATTATCTTCCCTATAGGATTTATATTGCAGTTATACATAAAGTATCCCATTTAATGCTCACGGTAATGCAACAACCCTTTGAGGCAGGGAGAGCGTGTACTACTACTCCCATTCAACTCATGAGGAAACTGAGCCCCAGAGATCTAAGTTACCAGGCCAAGAGCTCGCAGCTACTAAATGATAAGAAGGGAGCTCAGACAGGTCTCAAACCCCAAATACTAGTCTCTCCACTAAGCTGGCTGGCTCTAGAATCTGTAAAAACCCAACGATCCAAACTTATGCAAACTCTTTAGAGAACAGAAAAAAGAGGAACACTTCCCAGACTCAGCAAGGACTGTATTGGAAAAGAAATTGAAGAGCAATCTCATTCACAAACATGAATGCAAAAATCCTGAGAAAAATTTTAGCAAACTGAAGCCAGCAATTTTTAAAAAATGAAAACAAATCGTGACCAAATTGGGTTTTTTCCAGGAATGAAAGGTTAGGTCAACGTTAGTACATATATCAATATAATTTATAACATTAGTAGGAGAAAAACTATGTTGTGATCTGAATTGATGTAAGATAAGCATTTGATAAAAATGAAAAGAGCATTCATGAGAAAAAAGAAAAAAAAATTGTTTAATTCCTTTACACACTAGAAGAAGAAAGGAATGTCCTTAATATGATAGTCTCTTCAAAATAATAACAGAGCAAATCTTGTTCTCAGTTGTGAAATATGAACATGTGCTCTTTAAAATCAGGAATAATAAAAGGTTACACGCTATCCCCACCTCTACTCAGCACTATATTGGAATCTTGACCTGTGTACTAAGGCAAGGATAATACGGATTCAAAATAATACAGAAACCAAACTGTCATTATTTGCAGATATTATGTTCTCCATAGAAAACTTCCAATTATCTATAAGCTCTTAGAATTAATAAAAGACTTTAGTAAGTTTGCTAGACATAAAATCAATATATGAGTCAACTGCATTTCTACATACCAGCAAAAACAAAGAAGTTAGGAAATGCAATTTGTAAAAATATTATCTGCAATAGCAACAAGAAAATAAGGTACCAAGGAATAAGTCTAACAAAAGATATACAAGACCTTCTTGGAGAAAGTTATAAAACTTTGGTGGGAGATATTAAATAAGACCAAAATAAACAGAATGACAAAAATTTTCTATGGATAGGAAGATTGAATACCTTAAAGATGTCATTTCTCTCCAAACTGTTGTGTAGAGTCAATGAAATTCCAATAAAAATCCCAAGAAGATATTTTCTGGAACTTTGCAATCTAATTCTAAAAAGTATAGAGAACCGCCAAGGGCCAAGAGTAGGTGAAAAGGTGAACATGTTCCACCAGAATCAAGATGTATCATAAAGCTTCAGTGATTAGGATTGTGTGTTACTAAGACAAGGATGAAAAACAGACCAACAGAGAAAAAGAGAGCTCGGAAACTGATCCACACTTAAATCAAAACATGATACATGATCGATCGGGCTTTGCAGACCAGAGGGGTTATCCATAAATGAAAATGGATTCATGTCTCACACCACACATAAAAACCAATTCCAGATGGATCAGGAAGTAAAACAGGAAAAGTAAAACTTTGAAACTTTTTTAAAAATACAGAAGAATATCTTAATGATCTGTGTATAGGGTAAGACTTTGAGTGAGAAAAGCATAAATCATAAACAAAAAAATTGACAAAATTGACTAATAATAAGGACTTCTGTTCAGTAAAATCACCATTTGAAAAGTGAAAAGCCAGGGAATTCCCTGGCGGTCCAGTGGTTAGGACTCGGCACTTTCAGTGATGGGGTCCTGGCTTCACACCCTGGTCCAGGAACTAAGATCTCTTGTGGCTAGACCAAAAAGTAAAAGAAGAAGAAAAGAAAATTGAAAAGACAGGCTTCAATCTGGACGATATTTGTAAAATATAACCAACAAAGAATCATTATTCAGAATATGTAAAAGATCCTAATTAATAAGAAAGAAAAAGAGCAGGAAATATATAGAAGACATAAACAGACCTAGCTGTGAAAAGGAAACATGAATGGCTGATACATACAAATATATGTATGAAGACACACTCATCCTTATTATTAATCATGGAACCACAAATTCAGATTACAATAAAATAGCTTTTCAAAAACAAAAACCCCACAAAACCCAACGCTGCGAGAATGTAGAACCACAAATATTCCCCTACGCTGCTGGCAGGAACGTACACTGGTTCCACCCCACTGGGAAGCACTTTGACATTAACTCTGAACTAGTTTGCTCAATGTTCTTTCTACCCTCCTTCTAGGGTGCTATCCTGTATTTCAAAGGGCAGAAAACTAAAGTCTACATTTCCAAGACACCTCCATAGCCAGGGTCCTGGATATGATGAAGGCTTGGCCTGTCCAATGAGCTCAGTGAGACTTGAACTCCGTTAAATGGAGAGCAAGGCAGGGCTCAGGGCATTCCTTTTGTTGGCAAGGATTATCATGGTGGCTTCCCAGTTTTAAAAGTCAGTTTCAGGGCAGAGGCAGCTTGGTTCTGGAGCCAGAAGGTCTAACAGTGGCTTCCTGATTTAGCTGAAGTGGCTTCCTAATTGTATGTAGGGCATTGTGGCTTTGAAGCCAGAAATACATTGGCAGCTTTCCAGTTCAAAACATAACTTCCTGATGAAGGGGAAAGTGCTAGCTTTTTTGGTGGCCCAGTCCTTTGGTGTGGCTTTGGGAATCATTCCTAGAAGCTCAGCCTAGAGTCTGTTCCTTCAACCCTCCCAACAATTCTGCAAATGATCAATAACCTATAATAAATCCCTTTCAGTTTTGATGAGCTAGGCTACCGTATGCTTTGTAATTGTACCTTGACTGATACACCTAGCAAAGTTGTACTCGCATATACCATCCACCCCTGCAATTACATTCCTAGATATACACCCTACAGAAACTCTTGGACATGTAGACTGCAAATATGTATGAAGGTATTTACTGCAGCATTGTTTGTAATAACAAAAACCTGGAAAAATCCAATGTCAATCAAGAGTAGAATGATATATAAGTTGTTGTGTAGTCATGCAAGAGAATAGGACACAGGTAGCTTCACATATCAACCTGGATAAATTGCAGAATCCGTGTTGAATGAAAATAACTCACAAAAGAATATTTACGGTATGGTTTCATTTATACAAGTTTAAAACTAAACAATATATTATTTGGAGATACATGTGTATGTGATAAAACTGTAAAGGAAATACAGGAAGTAGTCAACACAACATTCAGGATAATCGAAAAGGCAGGTGTGTTGTTATTGGAAAGGGAAACACCGGAGGTGTCAAGGTATCGGAAATGTGTTATCCTGAAGGTATCGGGGTGTGTGGTTCTAAAGCTGGAAGCAACATGAGGGCACAGCATCACCCATGAGGTGTTCTTGCCAAACATGTTTAATTTTAATCTAATCAGGCCTTTAGTTCTTTATAATTTCCAGATACAGGAAAAACAGATGAAAGAGGAACAAGATGAGCCACACTGTAAGGAAACCATCAGACAAATCCAGACTGTGGACACTCAAGAGAAGTGGTCTGATCACTTCAAGAAGTCAGTATATTTGGGAGAAGAGGGGGAAGGAACAATTGCTCTAGAAAAAGAGGGATGTTCTTGACTGGATCCTGTTTTGAACAAACCAGGTATACAAGATGTTTGAGGGACAATTGAGGAAACAAATATAGGCTGCAGAATTATTAGTTTCGTTGGGTGTGATATTGGTATTGTGGTTATGTAAAAGATCGTCATTTTTAGAAAGGTGTGCTGCAATATTTCGAGGTGAAGCTTTTGGGTGTATGTAATTTAACTTTTTTTTTTTTTTTGCGTTACGCGGGCCTCTCACTGTTCTGGCCTCTCCCGTTGCGGAGCACAGGCTCCGGACGCGCAGGCTCAGCGGCCATGGCTCACGGGCCCAGCCGCTCTGCGGCGTGTGGGATCTTCCCGGACCGGGGCACGAACCCGTGTCCCCTGCATCGGCAGGCGGGCCCTCAACCACTGCGCCACCAGGGAAGCCCTGTAATTTAACTTTTAAATGGTTTACAATTATATTAAATATATGTGCATATATAGAATGATTACATATAAAGCAAATGTGGCAAAATATTAAAAATTGTTCAATCTAGGTATATATTATATGTGCTTATTGTACTCTTCTTTCTATTTTTCTGTATTATTTGAAAGTTTTCACAATAAAAAGACAAGGTAAAAAATGAAGGATAAGAATGCAAAAAAATTATAAAAGTGCTAAATAATAGTCAACAATTGTTCAATTTAACAATATTTGACACATACATATACACAATATTTTCAATGCGAAAATTAAATTTGTCCTAGAAAGAAGGTTCTGAGTATAGATATACGTACTATGGAAAGAAAGAAAGGAATGAAGGAAGGAAGGAAGGAAGAGAGGGAGGGAGGGAGGGAGGAAGGAAGGAAGGAAGAAAGGAAGGAAGGAAGGAAGAGAGGGAGGGAGGGAGGAAGGAAGGAAGGAAGGCAGGAAGGAAGGAAAGAAGGAAGGAAAGAAGGAAGGAAGGAAGGAAGGAAGGGAGGGAGGGAGGGAGGGAAAGAAAGAAAGGATGGAGGGAGGGAGATCAAGTTATCAATAGTTCGAAAATGACGTGAACTCCTAAACAGACTTATTTTCACATTCCTATCGCAGAAACAACTCACTCTGAATCCAGTGTTGAAGCCTTTCTAGGTCGTCTGGGACAACCAACCAGATTCTGAGCTCCCTGGAGATCTGCCTTCTCTTGCCAGCAAGCAAACGTCGAAAGAAATGGTACTTGGAAGGGACCTATTAAAGGCTCAGAAGTAAATTCCTCACAGGGATTTAGCAATGAAGGGTTCTGAACCTCAATTACATGTAAAGGTTGAAAGGTTGAAAAATCTCTTCTTCAAGGTAAATTTTTCCCCAAAAGAAGGAGTTAAATCTCTCCTTTGAAGGACTTCAACTCTCAGAATCACCCATAATAATCAGTGTTTCTGGGTTTCATCAATCTTTGTTGGGTAATTGGATTCCTTCAAAACTAATATTTTCTTTATCAAACACGAGTGAGAATGCGGCCAGGGGGCTTTCAGACAGAAATTATCTCGATGGAGTCCTTGGAGGGAAAAGTTTGGAAAACACTGCTCTGCATATAATATTTTCTAGATCAAATCAGACCAAAGGAGTGCTTGCACCACACTGATTGTCCCTGTAAACCTGCTTGTCTGGGCTGCGTTTGCTGTGGTGCCCTCAGCTTTTCAAAGGATGCTATAAGAAACAGTACAGTTAAATCCGCACTTGCACCCCCTGAAGAAGTGTGGTGAGGATGTGCACATTACATCACAGAGGGGGCCTTTTATGAGGCAGAGTCCCTGCCTGATGAGGAAACAGGCAGAGGAGAGGCAGACTAGAGGCCCAGTGGAGGGAAACGCACGCTGGGCTCAGTGACCCACTGGTTCCTTAAGGAGAACACCTATTTCTACCTAAGAGCATTCCTGGAAGGCGATGGATTTCAAACAACAGTCTGAAGAGGCTCATCTCAGGGGACACAGCAGGCAAGGATGGAAAGGAGGCCATGGCAGGGGAGAGGAAATCAAACGCCATCCCTGCTTCAGCCAAAAACTCCACTCCTACTTGCTTGACTTATGGAGCAGCCATGTTTTTGAACAAAAGTTCTGTAACTTGAAAAGAGTTTCAGAACCACTATTACAGTGGAGCAGAGAGTGGAAAGTCATTGGGAGAGAGACCGCAGAAGGCCTTGATTCTAAACCGAGCAGCGCAGGTTTTCGTGTCCGGTCAACGCGGAATCACTGCAGGTTTCTGCGGAAGGCATAGGATGGTGAACGCGTTGTTTCAGAGAGACTAAGTCTTAGTTACAGTGCTTGGGGTGGGGACCGGAACTGGGAGAAAAAACTGAAGCACCAAAGGCCTCAGGTATTACATATAATAAGGGCCTGAATTCGAATAAAAAGAAAGAAAAAGACGCAAGAGACATTTCAAAAGGAGAAAATTTCGGACTTTGTGACGAATTCGATTTGGGGATAGAAGCAAAGTAGAAGTCCAAAATTAGGTCCAGATTTTAGATCGAATATTGGAAAATGATTGTGTCACGAGCAGACAGAGCTGCTATAATAGAATAACACAGGCTGGGCGGCTTAAACGATAAACGTTTATCTCTCACAGTTCTGGAGGTTGGGAAGTCCAAGATCAAGGCACTGGCAGATTTGGTGTCTGGGATGGGTTCACTTCCTGGTTCATAGACCGTGTCCTCACCTGGCAGGAGAGGGGAAGGAGCTCTCGGGGGTCCCTTTTATAGGGTCAGTAATCCCATCCATGGGGGCTCCACCTCATGACCTAATCACCTCCCAAAGGCCCCACCTCCTAATACCATTGCATTGGGCATCACGCTTCAACATATGAACCTGGGGGGACACAAGTATTCGTCTCTAGGAAGCCAGAGAGAGAGATGTGGAGAACAGCAAGGAATTCCATTTTAGGCCTGCGGAGTTAACGGCAGGACACAAGAGGCACCGCTTATAGGCAGTGAATCAATCCACTGAGTCCCATCATCATTCCTACTTCATCACCAAGGACTCTCGAGTCGGCTGCCTCAATCTCCGGTTCATGTCTGTCTTTAGTGCATCACATGGACCAAGCTACGGTCACCTCTCACCTGAACTGCTCCCCAAAATACTCTGGTCCTTCAGTAACTCGTCCTTGCACAGAAGCCACACGATCTTTTCAGAATGAGAATCTAATTGATTTCGCCTCCTTTGGCATCTGTGTTAGGAAGGAGATCTAGACCGGGAAGTGGTTGTGGGGCTCAGGCTGGAAGATCCAAAGGGAAAAGCCCAAGAAGAACCCTTCCCCAGCTACCGCCCTAGTGCAGCACCTGTGCTGGGCGCTCTGTACCCCGTGGTAGGCTGGAAACCCCTACGCTTTCCTGAACCGCCGCGCCCGGCACGCCCACTGGGTCAGCCGGAAGGAGGTCACAGAAAGCCTTCCAAGAGTCGTTGCTTACGAGACGCGTCAGGGCGCTGAGGGCGCATTGATCTCTGTACGGAATACAGGGCCTCCTCAAAGTAGGCCCGAACCAATGTTTTCCTGGGGATGAATAAACAAGGATCAACGAAAACCAGTCTCACTACTGTCCCCTCCACATCAGGTCCTCCACCCACTCCCCACACTCTGCTCTCCCTCCTCCTCCCAGGCTGCCAGGCCCAGTCCTGATGTGCAGCTCTGACCGTGCCGTCTCCCTGATCCAAAGCCCGCGTGGCCCCCACTGCCTACACTGATGACCTGAAACATTAGCTGGGCCTCAGAACCACCAGGGTGCTTCTCAAACGTGGCGAGACTGTGGTCCCACCCTGGAGGATTCTGATGAGTAAAATGGAAAGAGAACTAATAAGCCTTACATCCCTCTTACGTGCCAAGCATTTTATGTTGAATACTTTATTTGATCTTCCCACATTCCCCTGGAGGTACAGTTCTATCACCTTTTTTAAAAATAAATTTATTTATTTTATTTATTTTTGGCCGCGTGGGGTCCTCACTGCTGCGCGCGGGCTTTCTCTAGTTGCAGCGCGTGGCTTCTCACTGCGGTGGCTTCTCTCGTTGCGGAGCACGGGCTCTAGGCGCGCGGGCTTCAGCAGTTGTGGCTCGCGGGCTCAGTAGTTGTGGCTCGCGAGCTCTAGAGCGCAGGCTCAGCAGCTGTGGCGCGTGGGCTTAGTGGCTCCATGGAATGTAGGAGCTTCCTGGACCAGGGCTTGAACCCGTGTCCCCTGCATTGGCAGGCGGATTCTTAACCACTGTGCCACCAGGGAAGCCCAGTCCTATCACATCTGACGATGAGGAAATGAGGCCCTGAGACTTGAGAAATTTGTCCAAGATCGCATAGTTAGTAAATGATACCAAACCTATTGATTTTTTATTGCTTCACATGATCTCTGGTCATCGAAATTCCTTACCTGAGCATTCAAGACCTTAAAAAATCTGACTTCTTAAACGGGTGCATCTCGAACCCGTGTCCCCTGCATTGGCAGGCGGATTCTTAACCACTGTGCCACCAGGGAAGCCCAGTCCTATCACATCTGACGATGAGGAAATGAGGCCCTGAGACTTGAGAAATTTGTCCAAGATCGCATAGTTAGTAAATGATACCAAACCTATTGATTTTTTATTGCTTCACATGATCTCTGGTCATCGAAATTCCTTACCTGAGCATTCAAGACCTTAAAAAATCTGACTTCTTAAACGGGTGCATTGTATTGTATAAAATGACACCTTAATTTAAAAGGTAATATTATCCTCACAGCACTTCCTTTGTTTTCTGATGACTTCAATGCACCCATCATCCACCTTCCCCCCTAAGCCTTCCACACACATGTGCATCTTAGGGGTCAGGCCACTCCTCGCCATGCGTTCTCTGCCATTCCTGACACCTGACCACCTCCACACCTGACCTTTCACTGTGACTCCCCCTGCGGGGCCCCTTCCCCCAACCCCACCTGCTGAAAACCTGCCCAGGCTTCAAGCTGCCTCTAAATGGTCCCTCCAAGGAGAACTTCCGTCATTGCTTCCGCGGACGGAAGCCTCTTCTTCCCCTTCTCCTGTCTGTATCTCTATCCGTAAAAAAAAAAGCTACCCTTCATCCAGTGTCTGTATTCTCACCGTACTGTAGTTATTTTCTTTGTCATCTACACACACAGGCTCCCTGAAGGCAGGACCAGGGTCTTGCCTTCTGAATTTCCATCGCTTCTGATTCCGTATGAGGCATATGGCAAGTGCTCAACCAATGTTTTGAGGAAATGAAAAGAGTCTCTCTTTAACCCCCTATGTTTCATTAGCCAGGTAGCTGGCAGTTTTTCCTTTAAAAATGTCTCTTTAACTTAATTTCTTCTCCCCTGTGATTGCTGCTATTTTATTTTAGGCCTTCATCACCTCCCACCCAAATAGCTGTAGGAGGAAAGAGAGGAGTGTGTGGGTAGCAGGGGGAGGAAGGAAGGAAGAGAAGGAAGGCGGGAGGGGAAGGAGGGAGAAAAAGGAAAGGAAGGGACTGTGCTCAGAACCCTTCCCAGACCAGTTAAATCGGAATTTCTAGAGAAAAGGCCAAGGATCCATAATTTTTCAGTGTACCGCCAGGGTTGAGAACCACTGTCTGGTGGGTCCCTCTTAATTTAATCAATTTTACCTCTAAACCTTAATGCCACAGACAGATCTTTCTGAAACAAAACTTTCAGTGCACACTTCACTCTTAAAACTCTTCAGCCAAAAACGCTAGACGACTTACATAGCAGCTACTCAAAAAGATAAATCAGTGGAGGAAGGAAAGAAGGAAGGAACCCTAGGGCTGCATAATGGGCCCCATCTGGGCGGTCTGTGAGCCACTTCTTCCCCCAGGCAGGTCGGCTCCCCTCCGCAGGGTCCCGTCCCAGTCCGGCTCTTTATTCTTTGCTCCTCTCACCTGGAAGCCCTCTCCCTCCTCTCCCCTCCTTACATTCTAACCATCCTTCAAGGCCCTTCCCATGTTTTACCACTTCCTTGAAGCTGTCCGGACCTCCGCACTCACCCTGTCTAAATCCCTGTGGTTGAAATAGGCCCTGTGATTCAGCACAAAATCCCACACAGTGAACTCATCACCACGTGAGTCCAGGAAGCAGTCTCCCCAACAAGAGCACACATTCCCTGGGAGCAAAGACCCCCCCTCCCTGGACCCCGGGTCCTAGCCTGTATGGAGAAGAGATGGTAGGCTAAGGCACGCTCCAGAAAGGGCCCCTGACCCCAACCCTCTCCTCTTGCAGATGAGGAAACATTAAAGGGACCCACTGGGAGGCCGCATACCTGGTAAATGGCCGAGCTGAGATTAGCAACTGATTCGACTCTACTGAGCCCCAAGGGCTTGTTGTCTGGTCGCTGAATCACCGCGGGCCATTCCCCTGCTCTCTCCTCAGATTTCTCCCGAAGGCACCTCTCTGACTTTGCCCTGGGAGCTGTGTCTTGCTCGATGGCAGCTTACTCTCTTGGTGTCTTTGGTGACGGAGCCCAGAGGATGGCACAGAACCCCAGTGCTCAGGGTGGTTCAGACATCGGGCTTGTCTTCTGAAAATCTGCCTTGGGTGATCATTCTTTGTGTGTATGTGAGTTTGTCTTCTAGGTTGGACAGAGGAAGTGTGCATCTAAACTGGCCAATGAGAGGCTTCAAATGAAGCTGCTGGAGGGCAGGCGATCACCGCAGTATGAAAATAATAATAATAATAAAAAGCGCTGAGTGCAGCAGGCCCCGCTGCCACCAACTTGGGGGGCATTCAGGCCAGGAGCATGTGGCAGCGAGAGAATCCGAATTCTGCAATCATAACTCTGTTCCCCCAAGTCACTGGGAGACACTGAAGTAACTTCCATCCCTGCAGGGTGGAGACATGCCCCAAATCGCCCTGAATTGCCTCCTGGGCTAGGCCGAGGGCAGGGTCCTGAGAGAAGGTAAAAATAGACACAGTGACCTGGAGAGGGAAGGAGACAGAAAGGGTGGCTGCTGTCCCCACTCCCAGTGGCTGGTGGCTTTGACTAGAGGCCCAGGCAGCCGCGGCCCCCCCCGGGCGCTTGCGACCAGGACAGCTGCCAGCTGCGGGTCCTCTCCTGCCCTGCGTCCCTTCACACTGGGAGCCTCCAAGCCAGCGGAAAGAGGCCCCTCCCTCTAGTTATACACTCTCACTCATGCCTGGGACAACTCAGCCAGAGTCCCTGAGAGGGAGAGGGTTACAGGGGTGGAGCCAGAGAATGTGAGAGCTTAGAACGGCTCCCAGTTACGAGACACTGGATGAAAGAGCAAAGAGATGCCTTCACAGCTGGTGTGCTATGGATATCCAAGCCACGAGGACCAGGGGTGGGGTCTTTTGGGTCTTAGCTCTACCACTTACCAAGTACGTGACCTTCGGCGGCTCTCTTAGGCGGATGTGTTTCATCGTTTCCACATCTGTCAAGTGAGGGGGTCGAGAGGAGTGACCTGTGAAAAAGGGCCTGACCATTCTCTAGCGTCAAACCCTTAGTTTACAGTCAGGAAGTGAGGGCCACGTTCACACAGCCACTTAGAGGCAGAGCAGGGCTGGCACCCACCTCCCCGGATCTGTGCTTCTCTGCCCACCAGGCAACTCCTTTCCCAGCCGTGCTTTTAACAGGAGAAGTGAGAGCAGGATCCTTGAACTACAAGGTCCGAGCGAAGCTGGCCCCCAAGACGGTTGCCCGCCTGGTCACTTCCCGATGCCAGGAAAGGACCCGTCTGCTCTTTAACAGATCTGACAACGAGTCCAGTTCTACCGTGTGGGTGATTAAAGGCAACGTGACTATCTGTATTATTTGAGCCCCTTGCAAGCGAGTAGGTATTTGCAGATTACTTAATTAAAATTAATTGACTGCAGATTCTTAAAAGTTCGACTGTCGGATTCATTTCTTTTGGCTGAAGTACCGTTGATTGGTAAAACACGGATATCCCAGTGGTGGAGAACGCACACATAGCTGCTAGTGGAGCTCAATCACAGCTCACGTTTACTGACGGCACACCACGTGCCGGGGGCTTGTACGTACCCCTCACTTCACACTTACGACCATCGTGAGTCTGTGCGGCCGTCGGCAGCATCTCACAGAGGCAGACCCTGAAGGCTGGAGAGTTAGGCCATCCGTCGGGTCACACGGGGAAGGTGTGGAGCCAGGACTCAAGCCCAAGCCAGACCGTCCCCAGGGTCCTAACCCTGCACCACACTGCCTCTCTGCGGATATGTATACTGGCCTCAATATGTCTCCAAGGCCTTTTCCTTTTTGGCTGCATTGGGTCTTCGTTGCTATGCGCGGGCTTTCTCTGGTTGCGGTGAGCGGGGGCTGCTCTTCGTTGCGGTGCACGGGCTCTAGGCGCGCGGGCTCAGTAGCTGTGGCTCGCGGGCTCTAGGCGCGCGGGCTCAGTAGCTGTGGCTCGCGGGCTCTAGGCGCGCGGGCTCAGTAGCTGTGGCTCGCGGGCTCTAGGCGCGCGGGCTCAGTAGCTGTGGCTCGCGGGCTCTAGGCGCGCGGGCTCAGTAGCTGTGGCTCGCGGGCTCTAGGCGCGCGGGCTCAGTAGCTGTGGCTCGCGGGCTCTAGGCGCGCGGGCTCAGTAGCTGTGGCTCGCGGGCTCTAGGCGCGCGGGCTCAGTAGCTGTGGCTCGCGGGCTCTAGGCGCGCGGGCTCAGTAGCTGTGGCTCGCGGGCTCTAGGCGCGCGGGCTCAGTAGCTGTGGCTCGCGGGCTCTAGGCGCGCGGGCTCAGTAGCTGTGGCTCGCGGGCTCTAGGCGCGCGGGCTCAGTAGCTGTGGCTCGCGGGCTCTAGGCGCGCGGGCTCAGTAGCTGTGGCTCGCGGGCTCTAGGCGCGCGGGCTCAGTAGCTGTGGCTCGCGGGCTCTAGGCGCGCGGGCTCAGTAGCTGTGGCTCGCGGGCTCTAGGCGCGCGGGCTCAGTAGCTGTGGCTCGCGGGCTCTAGGCGCGCGGGCTCAGTAGCTGTGGCTCGCGGGCTCTAGGCGCGCGGGCTCAGTAGCTGTGGCTCGCGGGCTCTAGGCGCGCGGGCTCAGTAGCTGTGGCTCGCGGGCTCTAGGCGCGCGGGCTCAGTAGCTGTGGCTCGCGGGCTCTAGGCGCGCGGGCTCAGTAGCTGTGGCTCGCGGGCTCTAGGCGCGCGGGCTCAGTAGCTGTGGCTCGCGGGCTCTAGGCGCGCGGGCTCAGTAGCTGTGGCTCGCGGGCTCTAGGCGCGCGGGCTCAGTAGCTGTGGTAGAGCGCAGGCTCAGTAGTTGTGGCTCGCGGGCTCTAGGCGCGCGGGCTCAGTAGTTGTGGCGCGTGGCCTTAGCTGCTCTGCGGCATGTGGGATCTTCCTGGGCCAGAGCTCGAACCCGCGTCCCCTGCATTGGCAGGCGGATTCCCGACCACCGCGCCACCAGGGAAGCCCTCTAAGGCAGCGGTCCCCAACCTTTTTGACACCAGGGACCAGTTTCGTGGAAGCTCATTTTTCCAGGGACAGGGGCGGGGGGAGGGGGAGGATGTTTCAGGAGGTGATGTGAGTGATGGTTCAGGTGGTAAGGCGAGCGAGGGAGCTGCAGATGAAGTCTCGCTCACTCGCCTGCCGCGAGGCCCGGTTCCTACCAGGCTGCGCAACAGTGCTGGTCCGCGGACCGGGGGTTGGGGACCCCTGCTCTAAGGCCTCTTCTGAAATCAGGTATCGACAGAGGAAGGGGGATAAGAGAGTAAGAACACCAGAGTGCCTGGCGCAAGCCCCAGCTTCAGCGCTTACAGCCTTCTTCAGGGAAGTTCCCTTCTATGGCCTGCATGTCCTCTCACCTGTCTCACAGCGCGGCTATGGAGATTAAACGAGTGCACACGTGTACAACGCTCCGTGCAAAACCTGGTGTATAACGAGCTCCCAATAGACACAAGATAGTAACAATATGATTCGGGAGGTCAAAGACCGCCCTGGGCCCTTCACGGCACTGCTGAAGGTCAGCCCTGGAGAGCAAGGTCAGGCTCTCTCGGCCACTGACGTCCTCCTTTTCAGCTGCCCTGAGCGTTCCCTGCCTTAAAGCAGAAAAGCAGTTTCCAAGAAATGCACATTTGGGCTCAAATTAAACTATGACGTGAAAGGTGGGCTGCCAGTGAGGCCGCACGGACAAGGTGGGAGGGTGTCAGCCCTCTAGGGTCACGTCCCACGTTCCCCAACAACCCTGAGTGCCCGGCAGGAGTACGGGCGCGCTGACTTCTGCACAGCCCCACACACGTTCTGATGGGTTCACGGAGGCCCCAGTTGTCCCTGTGCCCCGAGATGGCAGCAGTGACCTTGATGCACCCTCTGAGCTAGGGTTCTGCTTAGGAGTATAGGACATGAGTTATAGCAGTTTTCCAGGTAAGTGTCTTATAAGCCAAGGGAAATGACCTCAGTTTTTTTGATTCATCCAAAACAAATTCCAAAAGGGGTAGTCTTTCCGGCACCACCTGTGACTACGTGTTTCTACAAACGCCTGCCACCCACTCCCGGCCTTGAAAACACAGCACACCCTCCACGCCTCCGGGCCTCCGCTCCCCCAGACCCAGAATGAACCCCGTCCCAGGCTCCCCTCTGAACATCTCGTTACTGCTTCTTCATTTTCGGAACTTTGGTATAAGATGTCATGGGTGTGTCTCTCTCATACAGCGTAGGTCACTTGAGGACGAGGACTGCCTCCTTGTCACCTTTACGTCCCCCGGCCTGTTAGATAAGATAGAGAGGAATGGAGGTGGTCCTTGAGGTGTGATGCAGACACGTTTTCATGAGCACAAATGACAGCCTTCCACCGTCCTGATGAAGACTGGGCCCTTGGCTTACTTACTCCTTAATGTATCGTAATACTTCATTGCACGTGGCAGGAAAGCAAGATTTTGACGTCTGTTGCGGAGAAGAGGAGCAGGTTTGACAACGTTAAACGTTGTCTTTCTTTATCATTTTACATGCGACGCTCCTGATGACGCAGTGCTTGATGATGCTGCTTTTCCTCTGCCTGAGCACGGAGGGCTGGCTGGCTGTCAGGCTCCATCCGGACCTCGGCAAAGAGGTAAATACCTTGAGCCTCCGTTCTCCCATTGACTTTAATAACGAAATTCCTCTGGTTGGGATTGTAGTCGCAGGTGGTGATCAGAGAACGCAGAGACCCCGGAAGAATTTTATGGTGTCCCAGACATGACACAAACCAGCCTGGAGGAAAAGCAGGAATAAGACCTGGCAATACAGGTAAGGCTGCCGGAAACTATTTCTGAGGAGAAGTAATGGTAAGACCTTCGGGAACTGAACTGGTTCTGATGCGGGAGGGAGGAATGCTTAGAGGGACGCCTGTTATTTAAAAACAATGATTTCACTGGTCTGACTTCAGATGTTCAACATCGGCGTTCTGGAATCCGCAATCGTCACCCCGCAGCTGTCTGATGACACCGTCTCACTTGCTGGCTCTCCCAATCCAAAAATGGGCAGAAGAACTAAATAGACATTTTCTCCAAAGAAGATCTACAGATTGCCAACAAACGCATGAAAGAATGCTCAACATCATTAATCATTAGAGAAATGCAAATCAAAACTACAATGAGATATCATCTCACACCGGTCAGAATGGCCATCATCAAAAAATCTAGAAACAATAAATGCTGGAGAGGGTGTGGAGAAAAGGGAAC
>NC_041231.1:105523757-105533757 GCF_002837175.3 Physeter macrocephalus | reverse complement strand
TGTGACCACCTAGAGGGGTGGGATAGGGAGGGTGGGAGGGAGACGCAAGAGGGAGGAGATATGGGGACATATGTATATGTATAACTGATTCACTTTGTTGTAAAGCAGAAACTAACACACCATTGTAAAACAGTTATACTCCGATAAAGATGTTAAAAAAATAAAATAAAATAAAATAAATCTTCTCCCAACTGGCTTCTCTAAATTTTTTGTTGTTGTTGTAGCCAGAGCTTCCATTATATTGCAATGGCTACTTTCGTGTCACTTATTGCCATCTTTAATAACTTTTATGACCTAAGAAATAGTTGGCTGGGCTCCATTTTCCACTTCCTCCAAGTCAAATGATGGCACATCCTACACCCTGTGTGTACAAATAGCAAAGAAGGCAGCCCTAATTCTTTCTGCCTTACCTTCACCAAGGCATGCCTGGATTCTTGATGGGGCAAAATAGAATGGGAAAGTGGTTTTCTACCTTGCTGAGAAATAACAAGCAAGTCCAGATGTCATGAGAGCTCGCGACCTACAGAAGTCAGCTGTCCCTTGTTTCATTTATTCCCTGTATATGTTTTTGGGTGCCTCCCATCAGAAAAACATGGGGTGAGGTGCCTCAGGGTGGATAGCCGTAAGACAAAGACACTGCCTCAAGGAGCTCTCATTCTGCAAGGGGAATAAGACAGGTGCTCCAATCAATACAAGATACAGGTAGCAGGAGGCGGATGCCCCAAGAGAGGCGGAAAGAGTTACAGAAGATGGAATGAGAGAGAGATTCCATCCCATCAGGAAAGACTTCGTGGAGGTCCCAGTCAGTTTGGGGAATGGTGACCTGGCAATCAGTGGGGTATTCAAGTGCAAGCACTCTCCGGCAGTAGGGACGTGAGCCAGAAATCAGGAAGAGCAGGGTGTGTCTGGGAAGTACAGAGTCCAAAGCCACGTCTGAAAGAGTTTGTTCTCAGTTCCCCGACTCCTATTTGGAACTCCTGGGATGCTTTTACTGCCGCAGCTTCCAGACCCCAGGTGCAGCTGGTGCTGTTAATTTCCCAGCAAAGAGACTTCCCCCTGCTAATTTCCCAGCAAAGAGACTTCCCCCTGCAGCTGAGATCAAGGACTTCTGCTTAGGCAAAGGTGCATCTCAGTTTTTAAAATGAAAGGGGTTTTTTTGTTTGTTCTTGTTTATTTTGGATTTGTAAGGTAATACCTGTACAGTTTCTTCTTAATCTTAAAAGTATAAAATTTCTTTTAAAAAGCCATTTATATTTCTACTGCTCAGAGATAATATAGTTTAGAGCACCAAACTTCTCTATTTAACTAATGCAATTAATTCCAATTAATATCTGCATATTGATTTTTTGTTACTTGCCTATTTTTAAAAAACAACCATTGGGCAATGGTAGACATGACTTTTGGTATTATTTTCTCTTTAACTAAATAATATACCATGGCCTTCTTTGACATACACATCTACAAGCATCATTCTGGATTTCTGAAGCGGATGTCACCCCTTGTTCATAGATATTCAGCTTATTTCCACGTTTATACTGGTTTTAGATAGTGTTGTGATAAACATCCTTTTATGTACACCCTTATGCATGTATCTGGGTATTTGTCCTTAATATAAACTTTTAGAAGTGGAATTACAGGGTCCAAGAGAACATAGATCTGTTTAATCTGTATCAAACAGATGTTTTTAATAGGTTGAAACCCACCTTTAATGAAGAGTATTAAAACAAAACTAAGAGAATTAAAGCTGGGTGTCACTGTATTAATCTATACGGTCCTTGGACAGAATTTAACATCCAGTGGTTTAAACGTTGGCCTCATCCTGCCTCCCTTTTAAATACTTCTCACCGATCACGTGGCTCCCCACGCCATCCATACACCCGTCTTGACCCCCATTCTTGCAGGGCCTGAGCTGACCATTGGCTAATCTCTATGATCAATAAAAGGCTCGCTTTTCCTGGCTTTTAGTGACCCATTTTCATGAACATTAGAGTAAAGTCTGGAGCCACAGGAAGGATGCTGTAACAGAGAAAACAAAGGCAGGGAACTGTTCCAGGTGATCCCCGACTGCTAGGCCTCAAAGCAGCCTGTTTCTACCCAGGATGACGCATTCTGAGTTCAGATTAGTTCATCTGGCCATGTGCAGTGTGAAATATTCTTGATCTTTTATCAGCATAATCTCTTCATTAAAAAGGTCCCCAGGGCTTCCCTGGTGGCGCAGTGGTTGCGCGTCCGCCTGCCGATGCAGGGGAACCGGGTTCGCGCCCCGGTCTGGGAGGATCCCACATGCCGCGGAGCCGGCTGGGCCCGTGAGCCATGGCCCCTGGGCCTGCGCGTCCGGAGCCTGTGCTCCGCAAAGGCCGCAGCAGAGGGAGGCCCGCGTACCACAAAAAAAAAAAAAAAAAAGGTCCCCAGAGGGCTTCCCTGGTGGCGCAGTGGTTGAGCGTCCGCCTGCCGATGCAGGGGGTACCGGTTCGTGCCCCAGTCCGTGGCCGCTGAGCCTGCGCGTCCGGGGCCTGTGCTCCGCAACGGGAGAGGCCACAACAGTGAGAGGCCCGCGTACCGCAAAAAAAAATAAAAAATAAAAAAGGTCCCCAGAACTTTCGTTGAAGATCTATGGCTGCTTTCCCCAGTATACCTTCTTTTGCCATTACGGAGAAAGAAAACAGTCTCTGCCACCAAAGAAAACTCAGATTTGGATCAAATTCTGCTCACTGTGTTCAACCAAGTCACAGGTCCTTTGGCCTCTGTATTCCTTTCTACAGCCCATTTCAGTGGTAGTAGCAACTCAGGATTATGACCCCCAAATTACTAAGTCCATTGAACTCAAATGCTATTACATTGTCAGCCACAAACATCACACACTACCCTAGAAAAGTACATCTGTGGGCAAGCTGCAGAAGTCAGGGAGAGCTTACTCGGGGACCCTGAGATCTTATTTCATGCCCTGGCAGTTCATGGAAGAAAAAAAGATTTGCTACCCTTAAACATTGAGTCAATTTCTTACAAATTTCACAAGGGTACAAAAGCAAAGGGGAAAGGAGTCTTGGAAATTCAGTCTAAAAAATATATGAATATATGTAATGTAACTTTTGTAAACCCTATAGCCAAAAGGAGTGGCTACTGATTTTTTCTTTCCATTAGTTTGATGCCTGAATTAGTACCTTCCCAATGTGAAAAGCGATTTTCTATTATCCTCTTACACGTAGTAGGTATTCAATAAATGTTTATTACAGGGAACTAAATTTAATACACTTAGGTCAATATCTCTCATGCATTCCTTGCGGTAGTTTAGAGTTGGAAAACAATATTAACAACAACCATTTCAGTGTAGAGATAATACCAAAGGGAGCTATCCTGAGACACCTGAGGTGAGTTATTAAATTCTAATTTTACCACAACCAATATTACCAATCTATAATAACTCATCCAGCTCTTAGAAGGGAACGATGATTTGGGAGCAAGAGGAGATCAAGAAAATTGATATTAAATGGCAGGGGTAAAAAGATACATACTTGAAATTCTGGCTTTCTGCAGTGAATAGTCAAAAGCTCTCCTACCAGAAAATAATATCTTGCATTGAGAAGCATTCAAATCACCGTAAATTTTTAACCCAATTAAATTTTCTTCTCCCAGGTAGCCTATTTACTAGAGCAGTGTGATAGATGTTAATATTGTCATTTAATAAATATATCTCTAATGGAAAAAGTTAAAATAACCAAACTACATTCCAACCTGTAAATAAAGATTTCTCCTCAAAATGTTAGCTTTGTTTGTAGCTGCTGCTTTTTTTTCCCAACTGATCTATCTCTTAGGAATTAAAATATACCAGTAAATAGAATTAGTAACACACAGAAATAAAATACGTTCTTCATAACCTGTAAATGTCTTCCTGTGTTCTCAGGGTACCAGTGCACTGGAAGGACATGAAAACAGGAAACTATCCATTCAAATGCCTGAAAGTACCTTTTAAAATCAGGAACCACACGCAAGCAGCCCCATGTTTCACTGCGATGCACTTTGCCACTCCATTCACTCCAAAATGCCCAATAAGCACTTACACATCACTTCCTGATGTCTTACTAGTTCCTTGGGCGACTTCCCCTGGAGTCTTGATCAGACAGACTTGATCAGACAAAACACAATAATGCACGGTCCGTTCACATTACACAATGTACCTTTAAGAAAAGCATTTCAGACACAGATTTTCTCACAAGTGGGAAATAGTCTGTTACTGTTTAGTAAGACAACTTCAGCTTAAATATGATCATAGAAATCTTTTGAAAGATATGTTCTTCAAAAACCGTTTTAAAACGTTAAAAGAGTGCATACTACTGTGACCGCCTCATCTGGTTTGCCCAGAGCTGTCCTGATTTGGAAACAAAAAGTCCCAAGTCCCCTCAGGCCCAAACAAACAAGGACCATTGGTCACCCTACTTACTATAAGCCATCTTTGAATGAAAATATCAGAAAAGTCAGACTGCCCTATTGAATTAAATTAAAAAGACTTTATTAGCAGAAACGAACACACCACTGTAAAGCAATTATACTCCAATAAAGATGTTAAAAAATAAAATTAAAATTAAAAAATAAAAAGCCTTTATTGAATGCCCTGCTATATGTAAAGCAGGGAGCTGAACAGGCTGATATCAGTCAGGGTCCAGGCGGAAGAAAGATGGCACAGCCAAACTGAGTAATTTGAGGAGAGTTTCATACAAAGGCTATCCACAGAGGTGTGGGCGGAGTTAGGGAAACCTACCGGATGCGGTCTAGTAAAGTGGGCTAGCAATGGCGCGAGACACTGGCCCCCGGAGAGGTAGGGGCGGGAATGGTCATCAGAACCTGGAGAAGACCCCCGGATACCCCACAAGCCAGCCGGCAGGGAGCCCACACCTCCCTCCCCCCACCCTGGGTGGGATTTACCCTGCAGTACCGGTGCCTCCCATTGGCTGAATCCAACTGGAAGGCAAAGGAAGGGGGCCTGTGGATAGAAGTCGTCATCCGTCAGCACCCTGGCCATAGAGCAGAGCAGAGAGTAAGTCTGGAGGGGCCCAGAGGGACTTAATTTTTTAAATGGGAGAACTTTTGAAGAGTCATTTTAGGCACGTAGATAACATTTCCCCGAGACAACTTGCCAGTCCCCAAAACTAAGTGTTCAGCTCCAACTGGTCCGTGCAGAAGAGAATCAAGTTATTAGTTCTTTATGCTTCTTGACCTGGTTACCTTTAGTTAACTTCAAAGGAAGGAACTCTGAGGGTTAAAGTATATGAAAGTATTACCTGCACGGGTTTCATGATTGAGCCTTAATATGCATCTATTCGCTCCCTTTAAAATTCCAACAAAACCATGGGAGGGTATCTTTCCGGTGTCACTAAGGCGTTCCATTGCTGGATTTACCCTGCAGTATTCTGCTCACGTTGAAGGGGGGGAGTGTCTGCATGCTTTTCCAAAGGGTGTCCATTCTTGTCTGAGCCAGAAACAAACGCACGAATTGCCAAGTAATGCAAGCATTTATATCCTGTTTACAACTTCTGATTTGCTAAATGGCGACTCAAGTTTACAGAAGAAAGGTTACAGGAAATCAACACCCATGCGATCCCCAAAATGGTTCCCTAGTGTTGTCCCCTGCCACCATTAGTCCAATTTTTATAGGTTAATAGCCCAATCAACGTATCATAAAATTAGGTTTCATTCTGATAGCGTTCAAACT
This sequence comes from Physeter macrocephalus, assembly GCF_002837175.3. Taxonomy (NCBI): domain Eukaryota; kingdom Metazoa; phylum Chordata; class Mammalia; order Artiodactyla; family Physeteridae; genus Physeter; species Physeter macrocephalus. The sequence continues at coordinate 105,528,050 of NC_041231.1, read as the reverse complement.
GCTGAAATTCCTCACACAACTGCAGCATCACGGCAGCTAATGTCTACTGAAAAGACCACAAGTTTTCACGTGAAGGGTGCTTATTATCTAGAAAGTGATTTTGGATGAGTTACTCTGAGGCTCCATTCCTTCCTTTGTAAAATGAGGGTAACAACGGATAACTCATTGAGTGTTTTAAGTAATGTAATTTCAAAAACCCCCTGACACTAAGTAAGCCCTAAAGTAATGTTGTTTTCTACCCACGTATGCTCTACCTCACCCTAGTGTATTTAGATACATAGTCGTGGTAACTTAAGAAACGTATGTCACAGAATCTCCAAATGTATCTGCTCATGTCCGCTCTTTGTCACTGAGTAGCCGTCCACAAACACATGAGGCGAGGCAAACATGACATCCATTGAACAGAGGGTTTCCAGAGAAGTGTGAGTTTTCTTTGTTTCAACCCACTGGTAATCCAAATCAGTAAAGAATGAGGTTTGTCGCAGACACGTGCACTCGGGCGAGGGAGAAGGTCGACGCTTCCATGTTTACGGGGGAAACCTAAGGGCTCCTCTCAGACCCGGCAGGAAGCACTTCTTGCTCTCATGTGGGGGGACTTGCCTTCCTATGGGCAGCCTTGTCCCGCCCACCTCTTGCGGGGAGCGTGAATTAGGACAGAACAATGGTGACAGCGACCAAGTCATCCCTCTTTGCACAATCTAACCGAGTCCGATTTGCTTTTCCAAAGCCCAGCGTTTCTTTCCTCCTTCCCTCTCTCCAATCCTCCCTAGCGCCACCCCACCAAAAGAAACGAACATTTTCAAGTACCTCCTGTTGATATTGTGTTTAACATAAGCCCTGAGTGGTCACGGATTCTCTTTCTTGAATTTTCACTGACAAACGGCTTGCAGCTGCCCTCTCGGGTGGGAGGGCACCACAATAAAATGCAGTGTTTGCTGAGGATTCCAGCTGCCACCTGGGGGCTCAGGGTTCTCAATGCACGCTATTTAGCAAGGCTGGTGGTGAAATGGTGACAAATGGTATGCTGGCTTTCTTTTCTCGTGTCTGTGGTTTAGGACTAGTTGGTTTCAATCTTGCTGGCTCTTTTTTCTGTGTTACCAATCTTTTCCACATTTAAAGTCGGTTCCTGCCTCTCCAGCCGGGTTATGGCAGCAAGCTTTGTGCTGTCGACAGAAGCCATTTGTTGGTTAGAAGGTTCATTGTTTAGACTCCTGGCAAGTACTGAGTTTATAGTTATTCCATGCTTTGGAATTTATGTTTATTTTCTGAAGTTCTTTTTTTTTTTTTTTCAACTAGCAAAATAATTTTTCTTAAGTTCTTATCACTCCACTGACATGAAATTACCTAGGCGGTTGCTTCATTTATCTCTGGTCACACCCGGTCAAACTAGGCTTGCTGGCGCATGATTCACCACAGACTGGTCTGCATCTGAGCCCTGTTTACTTTCAAGATATCCCCGGAGGCTTCACGGGGTGACGGGACTTAGCCTCAGGCTCCGCCCCTAGCAGTCACCCTCCTTACTTGGAGTCACTTCTTTTTTTTTTTTTTTTTTTTCCCCACACACTTAAGCAATTCTCCACTGATTCTATAACTTAACGTGCCAAACACAACAAAATTCTCCAGATTGTTCCAAGATGTCATTTAATGTTTTTTGTGATTATTCTTTTTGCTTTAAATTGAAGCATAGCTGATCTACAATGTTGTGTTCATTTCGGGTGTACAGCACCGTGATTCAGTGATACACACTTCTTGGCCTTGCACCTTGGCCGCAGCTCTGGAGGCACCCCTGCTCACTTCCCCTCTGTGCACAGCCTCCCACCCCCATCCCTCTTGGCTCTAGAACACTTCCAATCATTTCCCGGGCTGATTATTGGCTGAACTACACAATGGAAAAGTAAGGGGGGCTGGCAGAGAGGCCATTTAACTAAACTGTCCAAAGGTCCTGAGAAAGGACGGTCTCCACTCCACTCCTGATGAGAAGTCCCAGACTCCTACTCATTAAAGGGGAAGGACGCCAGCGTCCCTGGAGACTTGTCAAGGAATTCTAGCAAGACCCTGGACAGAGGCTTCTGGTGCTGGGGTAGCTTTCTGCTGCCTGCTGCAGAGAGATCTGAGAGCACTTCTCCTTCAAAGAGACGTCACGGCCCTTTCCGTGCGCTTTGTATCTTGTCAGCTCCAGTTCAAAAAGGCAGGTGCCATTTGAAGTGGAAAAACGATTTTTCTTCAGTCCAGAACACTTTGGGGTATAATCAACAGGCAAGTTAAACTATTTGCACAGTTCCATGCTATTCCGTTAATTTAGTACAAACGCACATACCTGGGCTGTGACCCGGTCTCAGTTCTGTTTCCCAAGCCCGGTCCCAGCGGGTGCATTCCCAGAGCTCTCCTTTCCTCCGAGGCCCCGGTCCCCCTCTTCGTATCAAGTCAATTCAAATCAAACTTTCTTTGATGTCTACAGTGTCTACTCAGTCCAGCCTGATAGTCAGCCATGCACGCCTGTCAGTCACAACACAGAGGGATAAGGACAACAGTAGAAGTGGGATAAAATGCCCTCTTCTCCAAACACACACACACACACCCGCAGCATTTTCGCCCCAGAATCTCTCCAAACCAGACTTTCTCTCCTGCCGGCACACAGCCTAGACCAAAGGTCAGAAAGAGGTCCTGCTGTCTCTTCTACACAGGCCTCCTTCAAGTCTTGTTTGAATCTACTTTCTCTGAAACCTCACTTTGCACACACACGGGTGTGTACACACACACACGCACAAACACACACCATTTCTCCTCTCAGACCTCTTGTCTATCTAAAGCCCAGACAACGGCAATCATATTACAGTATATAATGGTCAACATGTAGTATACCTTAAACGTACACAATGTTGTATGGCAAATAGATTTCAACTAAAAAATAAAATAAAAATAAAGCTCAGATGGACTGGGGTTTCTCCCAGGTTGTTGTGCTTCAGCGGAGAAAACCGCTGTCACACCGAGACCTGGATCTGGCGAGGGCTCTCATGTCTACATACAGAAGGCTCAGTTCACACGTAATTAGGAATCCAGCATCAAAAATGAGTGACCCCATCGCCTTCTGAGTACTGGGATCACAGGGTAGAGACACTGGTGCTGGGAACCTGAAACACCCCAAAATCCCAAAGCTTCTCTATTCCGAAAGCATCAGGTGACGTTCTTCCAACAAATATATTTTTCTGATGAGGTTTGAGTCATTTTAGAGTGTCTACAGCCCCAGGGAGTCTGGAAAATGGTCAAGGTGAGTTCTGAGTAGCACAGTGAAACCAGCCTGAGATGATTAAAAGCGTCTGCTGAAGGTAAACTACAGAATTGATCATGGAGACCTAATTCTGTGTTTTTCTGAGACTCTGTGACCAGATAATGTAACTTGCATGTTCCCAAGTGAGGCAAGGGAACCCTTGGGGAGACAACGCTTCACGGCTTCAGTACTGGCACCAAATGTCTTCTTGCTCAGCAAGTCAATGTTGAAGTCTTGTTCCTGAGCTGAGCTGGATGCGACTACGCAGGGGCCCCAAGTGATGACTCAGGGAAATGGGTAGATTAGGTTTCCTACAGGCCGTCAAATCAGCCATCATGCGTTTACAGCTTGTGTGTCCTGAGATGGAGGAAAAAATGGCACAGGACCTCTGACCTCAAGGATCTTAAAGTCTAGCCGGGTGTGTCAATCCAATACCTTCGCTGAAGCCGTACGTCTGGGAGAGGGCAGAGGAGATGATCGCGGAGCCAGAGGCCTCTGAGCAGGAAGGCTCCTGAGAGGCGGCGCTGCTTGAATCCAGTGTTGACGAATACGAAAAACTCGCCACAGACACAGAGCGCAGGAGGCTTAGTCTAGTCACAGGGCACCGCGAGAGCAGGCATCATGGAGCCCACGCTCTACGGCGTGGAAGAAAAGTATCTCCGATTGGGCCCCTGTGTGCGTGAGATGTCACCGTCACTGAGTCCAGGCTGAATGAAATCTGACGCCAGGTTGTGCAGGTCTTTTAATGCCACGCTAAGAAGCCTGGTTGTTATCTTGAACGCAGTGAAGCCAGCCGCCTGTGTTTCAGGAGGAGATGAAGTGATTCACTCTGTGCTTTAGGAGAAAACCTGGTGACCCTGTTAGGGACGGATGGGGATGGAGAGGAGCTGGGAGTGAGGAGCCACTTAGGGAACTGGACCCGGCAAACCCCCATGGACGTCAGCACACACCTCCTTTCCGCATCAGGAGGTCTGGAGGTCTGCCCCTCCCCTCCCCCTCCCCCTCCCCTTCCCTCCCCTCCCCCT